>NW_026089623.1:27198107-27233305 GCF_024586455.1 Bactrocera neohumeralis
TCAAATATAGTTTATAGGGAAGCTCTAACACAATAAAAGGTTTTTCTTTTGGGATTATGACCTCTTTGCAATAATTAAAAATAGAAACAAAAAAACAAAAAAACTTGATATTGAGAAAAAACAAACAAAAGAAACGTATTAAACAAAACGATTAAAACGTAAAAAAATATAAAAAACACTAATAAAAAATACAAAACCAAAAACAAAAAAAAATATAAAACAATGAAAAAAGTACAAAAAAATCTTAAATAATATGTAAGAATTAAATTTCATATTTTTTTTTTAAATTCGACGCAAAAAATTGTGAATATTTGTGTAAATGTCATGTTGAGTGCCCGTGCGAAGCCGCTATGTGTATGTAACAACATCCACTGCAATGTTCACAGTTTTTCTGTAATGTCTTTAGCATCAGCATTGCATCCGTGCGAAGCCGGGGCAGGTCGCTCCTAGTGTACTATATATGCGTGCTCAAGGAAATATCGCACTGAGATCCAGATTTTTATTATTTGGTGACTTAAACAGTTTTGGTCCGAGTTTGACAAGGTTTAGAAGGGAGAGGGTATAGAGATATATTAATAAAATTTTATTTTGCATACTGAAAAGTGAAAAAATCAGTTTAAATTTAAAATTAGTTTATGTATATCGGATGCAGGCGTGATTCTTGTCCTATCTCGGGTGACATACCCTGACATGTTATGTATCGAATTTGGTTGAAATTGGGAGGGTAGATCCGGAAATTTGTTTTTTTTTTTACCTAAAGGTAGGCGGAGGAAGGGCATCCTCCAATAATGTATTGGCATTTTTAGTAGGTTTTAACATAACCGTTAAATGTGGGCGGGGTTTCATATTTTTCCACTGTCGCAAAAGGTGTTCAAAGCATTTGTCTCGTGTAAGGTCCAGTGATATACACATGTAGCTTCAATGAGCTGGGAGATATCTATGTACATTAAAATTATTAGAAACGAGGCCAGGCGCACTTCTTTAGGCCCACAGGGGCCTTTCGGTTTCAAACCATCGCAGCCGTGGTCCGGCGTGTCGATAACTTTTTAGCGATTGTACATGACTCAAGTTTTGTCCAACGAAGGGTTACTGTTCTAAAACAAAACTTAATCGCAATTCTGGTCAAATTTTCTTTTTAAAATGTCCATATAATACTGCTTCGTCATCACATCAATGAAAATATTCAGCTTAGCTTAAAAAAGGCATACCATTAAAGCATAACAACAAGCTTGCCAAACCGTACATTTTTAATTAAAAATTATGTCTTCGAAAAGGTATGTGATACCATTTTCTATAACCGTATTTTTATTGGCCTGTTTTAATTGTATACATAGTTAAGTCGAACTGATTTCGAAGTTTCCTCAAAAGAGGGGTGATAAAAATCTCATGAATAAGGCTTATACATGTTTTCAAAGGACTAATTTGGTGCCAACAGAAGTTGTGATCGACAGTTTTCATTGAGACACCCGAGAAATGAAAATTGCCATGAAAATCAGAGTCGAAAACGTGTTTTATGTCTTTGTTAAACTTCTGTTTTGAATTCGTCCTATTTAATTTTCTAGTTACTAATAACTTTTTAAGTATCAGCAGTATTTTACCAACGATCCAATCCACCTTGATACCATAACTTTTTGATGATAGTGGAACAGATCTCTCTTTGTTTCTTTCCACAATTATCTAAATTTTCGAAAATGTCTGTATCTTTCATGAATTGCCATTTCAGAATACATATCCATTTCATATCATTGAAATGTCATCAACTACAACTTTGCTTCCGCCGTTTTTTTTTTGTAAATTTAAGGCTTTATTGTATAAAAACGGTTACAAAAATATTATGCAAAATATTGGCCGTCCCTAGCTACTACTTTTGACCATCTTTCTAGTATCAATCCATTTTTTTACTTTTTCATAAGAACTGAAGTGCTCGTTAGCTAGACCGTGTGCCATCGATCGGAACAAGTGGTAGTCAGATGGGGCAACGTCTGGAGAATACGGCAGGTGGGGTGAGATCTCCCATTTCAGCGTATCCAAATATTTTTTGACCACTGACTTTATCGTGTCTTTCCTCGTACTGTGGCCGTTTTTCTTTTAGTGCTCGGCTCAAACGCATGAATTGCGTTCGGTATCGATCTCCTGTGATGGTTTCACTTGGCTTTAGCAGCTCATAAATATATCACCCCCAGCTGGTCCCACCAAATGCAGAGCATGACCTTGGCGCCATGAATTTTCGGTTTTACCGTCGACGTGGAGGCATGTCCAAGCTTTCCCCATGACTTTCTTTGCTTAGGATTATCGTAGTTAACCCATTTTTCGTCGCCAGTTACAATGCGATGTAAAAATGCCTTTCTGTTGTGCCTTTGAAGCAGCTGTTCACATGCAAAAAAGGGCCGTTCGACATCTCTTGGTTTCAAGTCGTAAGGAACCCAGTTTCCTTGTTTCTGAATTATCCCCATGGCTTTTACGCGTTTTGATACTGCTTGCTGTGTCACTTACAACGAGTCGACCAATTCCTCTTGGGTTTGAAAGTAATTCATTTCAGCATCTTCGAAAATCTTCTCCCTTCCACCACCATGCCGGTCTTCGACTTCATAATCACCATTCTTAAAACGTTGAAACAATTCGTGACATGTTCTTTCACCTAGGACAGCCTCACCGTACGTTCCCGCAAATGTCGAGAATTTGGCTCAAAAAGTGACATTTTCAGTTGAGAATACATTTTGGATGCAATCAGATCTCTACGAATATTTTGTTGGATTAGTGTTGACACAAATGTCCAAGATCGATATAAAACGATATAATCGACCAGTACTTGACCCTAGAGACATCTATTGGGAAACGGCGGAAGCCTAATATATTGGCCAACATAAACGACTTTAAGACAATTGGAAAGTGAAAAAGTAGGGAATGATTAAGCTCGCGTGCAAGAATCAAATCTGGAAAATTCCTTAAAAAGAATATATTAAAATATGTTGCAAAAATAATTAAACTTAGTTTATGCTATATTTTAGTTCGCGTTAGCAAAAAATATATTAAAAATATTTTAAAATAAGTGATATACTTGTATATGTGATATTAATTCGACCGAATAGACTAAATTTAATGTATTGACCTAATGTGGAAAACCTCAAACAGAGGATCGGAATCCGTTTTATTGGGGATATGAAACTAGAGTATAAAGCAATTCAGGGCTAAACCACATAATTTTTAAGAAAACTTGTCCATTTAGTTTCATAAAATTATTACATTTTAACTTAAGTACTTGAATTTAATTAGGTGGAAAAACGGAAATCTTATTGGGGCATCTGTTTTGAGACAGAGAAAAGGTCGGGCTGATTGCATTAATTTGGACATTGATCAGGTATACCTGAAGACGTATTTTCAAGGAATTTTTATATATATATACAACTTACACACTGACCGACATATTCGGCATAAGCTTTGTTAGAAATAGGGAAATCATTATATGTAGTATATGGGAATCGGACGGATTATCGACCCGATTTTGTCTTTTTGCCAATACCACATACATATAATATATATATTATTTATATTATAAATAATACAACGAATCGCATTAATCTCATTTAAAATTTGCGAACGAAAACAGGTTGGCTAAAATGAGTCCGACTATTACAACTGATTCAATCAGTGAGGAGTGAAACGTAATAACTCCAACTTATTATCTTTTAACTGAATTTGTATCCTGGTTTTCATTTTACAAACAATTAATTGATCAAATTGTATATATGTATATTCACAAATAAACTTACCGCAATTTTGATTCATTCTCAAAATGTTTCATGAAACTTTCACTAGCCGTGTGGTGATCGACTATTGTGATGTTGTGACTTTGATAGGAATGCAGCACGGCTATATTTGCCTCAACAACAGCTTTATCTTTCCACAATGAGGTTGGTGTGCGAGTATCCAAATTCATTTTCAACGCAATGGTCTGGAATACAAAATTTACAAACAATGTATAAACGGGAAAAAATAACGACGATTCTGATTTTGATTTGATTAGTTTCGATTCGTAGCATCTTTATTACATTTGCATGTTAAAAGAGGACAAAGTAAGTATATAAGATACTTGGAATATTCGATTTAAAAAAAAATGGAACGGACAATAATGAATGAAGGTGGGAAAGATTATTTAGCACAGTGTAAATTGGTAGTGCAAATTGATAATATCCGATTGACTGACGGTCTGTCTATCCGCCTGTGCAGGCGATAACTTGAGTATAAATTAAGATATCTAGTTAAGCTAAAACATATAAAAGGGAAATAAATAAGCTCCAAACTAAGATACAAAATCTTTATTTGGTAGAAGGTATCACATTCAGCATTGCCCCGAAAATTTTTATTAAGTGGACAAGTTTCCACCTTCAAAAAGTCATTAAACCTTATCTCAAAAGCTACTTAACGAATTTCTACCAAACTTACTAAGAGGTAAAACTTTTTAATTTACTGCGGAAATCGGCTAAATCAGGTGATAAACACGCCCACCCCACAGGTATAATTGTTATGTTCAAAACTACTTAAAGTGTTACAACTCAATAAGTAAATGCCTCAGAAAGTTAAATTTTGCACCTAACATAGTAAAAGCATCGCAGTGCCCATCTCACAATTTTCGTATCATCCTTTCACTTTACAGTAAATAAATTGGACCATAACTTTTGAAGATAATGAGAGCCTGAAAAAGCGTCCGCACAGTACAGTGTTCCGTAAATAATAGTCAAATATAGGTAATCAATATGTGAAAAGGCATCTTTTATTAGCATTATGAATTATGCCAAAAATGTATGGAATCGGGTAAGTACTTTCGGTTTTTCAAGCCAACTCTAACTCTTTTACGTTGGTCAATTACTGTGATATTTTCAAAATTTTCATAAGCTTAATAAGATGAGCAGACCACGGTCCAAACCTTTTATCCTTAATATAATGATTTCCGTTTCGCTGTTTTAATACCAATATTTTGGATATAAACGAAAGATATAAACGAAGATATAACGACTTATAATATAGTTAGTACATTTAATATCAAATATGAGTATAATTATTTCGCCCTTTCTTCGATACTACCAACTAAAAGGAAATGATAGAAATGTACCCACTATAACTGTGATTCGAAACATGTCTATCTATGACAACGTGTCAAGTTATGAATCGTGGATTTATACGTATGAGACCGAAAGTAAACAGCAGTCGAGTGTGTGAGTGTTTCAAAATGAGTCGAATCCAACAAAAGCTGTTCACACCCATAGTACTTTCAAGCACATGGTTACCCGTTTGGAAAACCTGGACAATTCGTAACTTTACCACTTGAACAAGGCAGAGCAGTAAATTCTTAGTAGTACACAACCATTTTTTGTGAGTCATCTTTTAAGAAATCTGAAGTCTGATAACTTAATTGATGTTTGCTTTTTGTACTATAAAGTCAAAAAATCAGTTGGAGTTTACAAATTTGTGGTATGCAAAAGTAGGCGTGATTGTTATGACCGATTCCACCTATTTGCAATATCAACCCTCTTTGACCCTCAGCATGATTATTTGTATACATATGTATGTACATTATATATAGTATGTACAGTGCCACTCATAAGTTTTAACACAGCAACCATTTTGCAATTTACGGTTATTTGAAAAGCAGACTAATAGGTTATTTAGTGTAAACACATTTTTCCCCAAATGCTCAATTGGGTTGAGATCTGGAGATTGTTGTGGATGGGGCAAGACGTGTGCGGTGTTATAAGTTAACTACATTCTTAGAAAATGATCCGAATGCTTCGAGTCATTGGCTTGCCGAAATGTGACTGAATATTTAAATAAACCGTTTAGTCCATAATATCTCCTCACACCTTCAGCAGCCTTGCATCTCCACACCACCATAGCCGTATTTCACTGGAGCAAGATTTTGTTTTTGAAATTCAGTGTTGGACTTTCTCCACACCGAAGTACGACCATCGCTCCGAAAGATATTGTCTTACACTCATCTGAGAAGAGTACTTGGTCCCAGAATGTGCTTGGTTTTTTGATGTACTCATTTGCGCAGCTTTTTTCGGCAACACGCGAATTATAGCCAGCCGCACATAGTACTCTTCTAACGGCCATAGCATCAATATTTTTTCAAAATTCATTTTTCTCTGCGTAGATAAGATTTTCGGTTCTATTTTGACTGTTCGAACAATGTGCGGCTTTTCGCGATCGCTTAAAACCCGAGGATGACCAGCACGCTCAGCACTTTTATAATATGATGCTCCTTTTAACCGCGTTATGATATTGCGAATTGTGAACCGGCTCCTGTCCATCATTTTACATATTTCAGCATAAGACTTGGCTTGGTTATGCAGATGTAAAATAATTTTTCCTTCAGATATACGGGTTTTTTCTTGTTTTGAAGACATTTTTATAAGAAAATGTTGTTTCTCCCGTTATTGAACACAAAAATGAGTTTAACAAGGCTAAAATAATTCACAATTTGAATAACTGTTAATAAATACGAAAAGTGTTGAGTTTTTGGAAAAGGAGTGGCCAGATTTTATAATATTTAGTTAAGAAACCGGGTGTGTCAGTACTTGTGTCGTAGAATTTGCTGTTTTTTATGAATGTGAATAAAAAGGTGAAATTAAAAATGAATTATTATAAAAAACTTGGCATAAGTGGTAGTTAATTAATGGATTTAACAAGGAAAAATATGTTTACACTATTAACCTACTAGTCTGCTTATAAAATAGCCGTAAAACACAAAATAGTTGCCAAAATTAATGATTGAAGAGGCTAATTTACTATATGAAGGTGATTATTAACTGATATATACGATCTAATGCCAACCGAAAGTTTGAAAATCTTATATTAGGTATATGGCAGATGGAGGTAGTATTGACCCGATTGTATACAAGAATATTTTTGGCATTTCTTTATATTATTAACAGTAACAAGAAAAAACGTTAACTTCGGTTGCACCGAAGCTAAATACCCTTCACAGGTGCATTTCTGTTAGTAACTATGTGTTCAGTTTGTATGGAAGCTATGTGCTATAGTCAACCGATCTGATCAATTTCTTCGGAGATTACATTGTTGCTTTGGGAAATAATATATACCAAATTTCGTTAATATATCTTGTCAAAAGTGAAAGTTGTCCATACAAGAACTTGATTCCGATCGTTCAGTTTGTATGGCAGCTATATGCTATAGTTAACCGATCTGAAAAATTTCTTCGGAGATGAGATTGTTGTCTTTGAAAATAACATATACCAAATTTCGTGAATATATCTTGTCAAATGTGAAAGTTTTCCATACAAGCATTTGATTCCGATCGTTCAGTTTGTATGGCAGCTATATGTTATAGTGGTCCGATATCGGCCGTTCCGACAAACGAGCAGCTTCTTGAAGAGCAAATGACGTTTGCAAAATTTCAAAACGATATCTTAACAAGTAAGGAAGTGTTAAGTTCGGGTGTCACCGAACATTTTATACTCTCGCACGATAAAGTGATAATCGAGATATCATTATCAGTCATTTACATATTTTTCAAATACCATATTTGTGTAAAGTTTTATTCCGCTATCATCATTGGTTCCTAATGTACATATGTATATATTATACAGAGAAGGCATAAGATGGAATTCAAAATAGCGTTATATTGGAAGAAAGCGTGGTTGTGAACCGATTTCACCCATATTTTGTACATATCATCAGGGTGTTAAGAAAATATTATGTACCGAATTTCATTGAAATCGATAGAGTAGTTCCTGAGATATGGTTTTTGGTCCATAAGTGGGCGAGGCCACGCCTATTTTCAATTTTTAAAAAAACGCCTGGGTGCAGCTTCCTTCTGCCATTTCTTCCGTAAAATTTAGTGTTTCTGACGTTTTTTGTTAGTCGGTTAACGCACTTTTAGTGATTTTCAACATAACCTTTGTATGGGAGGTGGGCGTGGTTATTATCCGATTTCTTCCATTTTTGAACTGTGTATGGAAATGCCTGGAGGAAACGACCCTATAGAGTTTGGTTGACATAGCTATAGTAGTTTCCGAGATATGTACAAAAAACTTATTAGGGGGCGGGGCCACGCCCACTTTTCCAAAAAAATTAAGTCCAAATATGTCCCTCCCTAATGCGATCCTTTGTGCCAAATTTCACTTTAATATCTTTATTTATGGCTTAGTTATGACACTTTATAGGTTTTCGGTTTTCGCCATTTTGTGGGTGTGGCAGTGGGCCGATTTTGCCCATCTTCGAACTTAACCTTCTTATGGAGCCAAGAAATACGTGTGCCAAGTTTCATCATGATATCTCAATTTTTACTCAAGTTACAGCTTGCACGGACGGACGGACGGACAGACAGACATCCGGATTTCAACTCTACTCGTCACCCTGATCACTTTGGTATATATAACCCTATATCTGACTCTTTTAGTTTTAGGACTTACAAACAACCGTTATGTGAACAAAACTATAATACTCTCCTTAGCAACTTTGCTGCGAGAGTAGAAAAACTGAGTTACTAGTTCGTATATGTATATACAGACAGACAGACAGACGGACGGACAGACAGACGGACATGGCTAAATCGACTCAGCTCGACATACTAATCATTTATATATACACTTTATAGGGTCTCCGACGATTCCTTCTGGGTGTTACAAACTTCGTGACAAATTTAATATACGATACCCTGTTCAGGGTATAAAAATCAGTTTTTTACTTACAGGCATATTGTTATCGGAAAAGTATTATTTCCAAATTTTTATATTATATCTCGCAGATTGGTCGATATTTTCGATAAAATAGTTCACAATACGAACAGGGATCCTGGGGCTTGAAAAGTTTTTGGTTGATATGAACAGTTTTTGGTCATAAACTAGCACACTTCAAATGCACTATTCGCACAAAGTTCACCTGTACGCGTTAATTCGAGTGGTCAGCAATCCAGAACGCTACATCACATCATCGATACAATAGCAACCACCGGGACACATTCGCATAATGATCATATTTATCTGCTTAATATGGACACTGTCTCGTTGATCATCTAGTGCTTTTATTTATATTATACATTTTTATTATACTTTCCATATTTAATGGTAAACAGATATAATTACCTCATCAATTAAAATCATTTTAAATTTAAAGTACACTTGTATTCTTTGTTAACAAAGTGGAGGTGAGTGAATTATTGAAAATGGCACCTACTGCCCTACATTTAAACAGTTATATTATATATGTATATGGGACTAGGCGAAGTACTGATCGGATTCAACCCATTTTTTACACAAGCGTATAATATTATCAAAGAAACAGTTGCTTGAAGTCCACATATATATTTAGCGTCTGGGTTCCTAAAACCGACGTGACTTTTGTCTGATTTCGAACACATTCACATTATAACGTAGGTACATATGTCAAGATTATATCATCCTATGTTTGGTTGGCCCATTGTCTAATTTTAACACCTGCTTCTATAAAATACAAAAAAACGAAAACGAAATACTCTCGTAATTTTTCACAAGCTATTAATTTATTATAAAACTTATGAACATTTTTATACTCTCGCAACAATGTTGCTAAGGAGAGTATTATAGTTTTGTTCACATAACGGTTGTTTGTAAGTCCTAAAACTAAAAGAGTCAGACATAGGGTTATACATACCAAAGTGATCAGGGTGACAAGTAGAGTCGAAATCCGGATGTCTGTCTGTCCGTCCGTCCGTCCGTCTGTCCGTCCGTGCCACGCCCACAAGATGGCGGAAACCGAAAACCTATAAAGTGTCATAACTAAGCCATAAATAAAGATATTAAAGTGAAATTTGGCACAAAAGATCGCATTAGGGAGGGGCATATTTGGACGCAATTTTTTTGAAAAGTGGGCGTGGCCCCTCCTCCTACTAAGTTTTTTGTACATATCTCGGAAACTACTACAGCTATGTCACCCAAACTCTACAGAGTCGTTTTCTTCAGGCATTTCCATATACAGTTAAAAAATGGAAGAAATCGGAAATTAACCACGCCCACCTCCCATACACAGGTTATGTTGAAAATCACTAAAAGTGCGTTAACCGACTAACAAAAAATGTCAGAAACACTAAATTTTACGGAAGAAATGACAGAAGGAAGCTACACCCAGGCTTTTTTTAAACATTGAAAATGGGCGTGGCCTCGCCCACTTATAGACCAAAAACCATATCTCAGGAACAACTAGACCGATTTCAATGAAATTCGGTATATAATATTTTCTTAACACCCTGATGACATGTACGAAATATGGGTAAAATCGGTTCACAACCACGCCTTCTTCCAATATAACGCTATTCTGAATTCCATCTGATGCCTTTTCTGTACATATAATACGAGTATATACATTAGGAACCAATGATGATAGCGGAATAAAACTTTACAAAAATACGGTATTTGAAAAATATGTAAATGACGTATAATGAAATCTCGATTATCACTTTATCATGCGAGAGTATAAAATGTTCGGTGACACCCGAACTCAGCCCTTCCTTACTTGTTTAGTGTTCGGCTTCATATACTATGTTCGGACCGACATTGAAAACATCTTGAAAACACATTTGTGGGTTGTGGAATTTAAATCGTTCGGTCCGACAATGTGTGTTTTCGATGAGTCACTAATTTATTTCACTAATTTATTTGTTTGTGAGCAACGAGAATGGTAAGTTTTGGAATCCTTCATATTTGCTTATAATTATTACCAATATTCGAGTTTTTTAGAATTCCGACAAAAAAATATTAATTGCGAAAGCATTGACTTTTGCTTCTGCTTGCTTATCTGGCGTAGACACCGCTTACACGATTATAGCCGAGTTAACAAAAGCGCGCCAGTCGTTTCTTCTGTTCGCTACGTGGAGACAATTGGATATTCGAAGCGTAGCCAGGTCCTTCTTCTCTTGGTCCTTCCAACGGAGTGGACGTCTTCCTCTTTCTCTGCTTCCCCCGGCGGGTACTGCGTCGAATACTTTCAGAGCTGAAGTGTTTTCGTCCATCCGGATAACATGACCTAGCCAGCGTAGCCGCTGTCTTTTAATTCGCTAAACTATGTCAATGTCGTCGTATATCTCGTACAGCTCATCGTTCTATCGAATGCGATATTCGCCGTGGCCAATGCGCAAAGAACCATAAATCTACTACCAAGTTAGACGAAATTATCTCCAACTTCAAAGTTAGGACTGTCAACAGTGACGTGGGAGCCCAGTCGCGAATACGACGACTGTTTGTTTGATGACAGGAGATATTTCGTCTTGCCCTCGTTCACTGCCAGACCCATCTGCTTTGCTTCCTTGTCCAGCCTAGAGAAAGCAGAACTAACGGCGCGGGTGTTGAGGCCGATGATATCAATATCATCGGCATACGCCAGCAGCTGTACACTCTTATAGAAGATGGTATGGTATGAAGGATATGGTTCTCTATTTAGTTCTGCAGTTCGAACTATTTTCTCCAGAAGCAGGTTGAAGAAGTCGCACGATAGGGAGTCGGCTTTGTCAGAAACCTCGTTTGGTATCGAACGGCTCCTCCCGATCCTGACGGAGCTTTTCGTGTTCCTCAACGTCAGTTTACACAGCCGTATTAGTTTTTCGGGGATATCAAATTCAGACATCACGCCATAAATGCAGCTACTTTTCGTGCTGTCGAAAGCAGCTTTGAAATTGACGAAGAGGTGGTGTGTGTCGATTCTCCTTTCACGGGTCTTTTCCAAGATTTGGCGCATGGTGGTCGGTTGTTGATTGGCCAGGTCTAAAGCCACACTGATAAGGTCCAATCAGTTTGTTGACGGTGGGCTTTAATCTTTCAGACAATACGCTCGATTGAACATTATTTGCGATCTTGAGGAGGCTTATCCCACGGTATTTGGCGCAGATTGTGGGGTCTCCTTTTTTATGGATTGGGCAGAGCACACTTCAATTCCAATCGTTGGGCATGCTTTCGTCCGACCACATTTTACAAAGAAGCTGATGGATGCTCCTTATCAGTTCTTCGCCGCCGTGTTTGAATAGCTCGGCCGGTAATCTATCGGCTCCCGCCGCTTTGTTGTTCTTCAGGCGGGTAATTGCTATTCGAACTTCTTCATAGTGGGGCAATGGAACATCTGCTCCATCGTCATCGATTGGGGAATCGGGTTCGCTTTCTCCTGGTGTTGTACGTTCACTGCCATTCAGCAGGCTGGAGAAGTGTTTCCTCCATAATTTAAGTATGCTCTTGGCATCGGTGACTAGATTACCTTTGGGGGATCTACTAGAGTATGCTCCGGTCTTGAAACCTTCTGTAAGCCGCCGCATTTTTTCGTAGAATTTTCGAGCTTTACCCTTGTCGGCCAGCTTATCAAGCTCTTCGTACTCACGCATTTCGGCCTCTTTCTTTTTCTGTCTGCAAATGCATCTCGCTTCCCTCTTCAACTCTCGGTATCTATCCCACCCCGCACGTGTTGTGGTCGATCGCAACGTTGCGAAGTAGGCAGTCTGTTTTCTCCCCGCTGCGACACGTCACTCCTCGTCGTACCAGTTGTTCTTTTGCACTTTCCGAAAGCCAATGGTTTCGGTTGCAACTGTACGTAAGGAGTTTAAAATGCCGTCCCACAATTCTCTTATACCGAGTTGTTGACGAGTGCTCTCAGAGAGCAGGAGTGCAAGCCGAGTAGCAAATCGTTCGGCTGTCTGCTGTGATTGCAGCTTCTCGGAGGCTGCACAGAGGCAGGTACGAATCTTGGCTGCAACAAGATAATGGTCCGAGTTGATGTTAGGACTTCGTAGCGTACGTACGTCTAGAACACTGGAGACGTGTCTTCCGTCTATCACAACATGATCGATCTGGTTGGTATCTCCTTATACTGGAATCTAGTACCACAAATAACCATATTTCGGGCCCCGGCGAAGTTAATCAGCCTCAACCCATTTGGGGATGTTTCGTCGTGGAGACTAAATTTACCAAACGTAGTGCCAAATATACCTTGTTTGCCCACCCTGGCGTTAAAGTCGCCAAGCACGATTTTGACATCGTGGCGGGGGCAGCTCTCATAAGCGCGCGCGCTCCAAGCGCTCATAGAAGCCATCTTTGGTCACATCGTCCTTCTCTTCCGTCGGGGCGTGTCCGCAAATCAGCGATATGTTGAAGAACCTCGCTTTGATGCGGATTGTGGCTAGACGTTCATTCACCGGAATGATAGTATTCGGCGACTGAGTCTCTCACCCACCACGAATCCAACACCAAACTTGCGCTTCTTTATATGGCCATTGTAGTAAATGTCACAAGGACCGACTCGTCTCTGTCCTTGTCCCGTCCATCGCATTTCCTGGACGGCGGTAATGTCAGGCTTTATTTTCGCGAGGACATCAACCAGCGAGGCAGCGGCACCTTACCAATTAAGGGTCCGGACATTCCGGGTGCATGCCCTGATATCGTAGTCCTTATTTTGTTTGCCATGGTCGTCATCAAAAGGGGGGTCTCTCATCCGAGGCTTGTTGTTCCTTTTCATTGGGGGTGTTTTTTACGTGGCGGGTCCCAAACCCAGCGCACAACCCTATGTAGGGGATGTTTCGCCTTCTCACTTTAGCTCGCCTTCGAACGGATGTTCTTAGGCTACCCAGATGATACTTGGTCAAAGACCGGAAGTTGTGAGCTGCTTGAGCCATGTGTAAAAGAATCGTTTCGTAATACCCTTTCTTCTAAATTTTTATTTTCAGTCCTAACTGATGACTAGGGCAACCCAAAAATTGCATTTGCGAGTTGTTTGTCGTGATCGCAATTCTAATGCCTGTTAATTAGAAATACGTTTTGTAAATTTCTCTTTAATTTAAACTAAACGTGTTGTTGCAATTTTTTGCAATTTTAGCAATAAATGCAATATTTTGCAAAAATGACTTTTTAGTGTCATTTTGCAAATAAATACAATTTTATGAAGCAATTTGAACAATAAATGCAATTTTATGCAAAAATGCAATTTCAAGTAGCCATTTTCATAATTTCGATTACATTTGAAAAATTATCGATACACAAATTATCATATGTCACATCTCTGTGAACAGATGTTTTGAAGTTTACCATATCTAACATAAAGTTATATAGCGTGGCCGGGCATGTAGCTAATTTTTAGTTGCAAAATCGAGTGAGGTAAATTTATTCAATTTCAATTAAACAAAGTGATTTATTTATTTTATTCTATAATTTAGATAATGCCGAAAGCAAAACAGCAAAAAACGGTCAAATTAGCTTCTTATGTCGCGAAATATCCTATTTTTAAAACTGATGGCGTCGTATTGTTTTGCAAAGCTTGCAACAAGTCTGTGTCGTCAGAAAGATTATACTCTTTGTAATCGCATGTTGCAAGTTTGGCACATAGTGAAGCGGAAAAAAAATCATCAACAAGTACGCAGCCATTATTAACTCAAACCGCAAGTTCCAATCAAAATTAGTTCGCGCAAGATTTATGCAAAGCAATAGTTGCATCGGACATTCCACTTTATAAATTAAGGAATGAAAACCTAAAAAGTTTTTTTGGAAAATATGTAGATTTAACTATTCCTTCTGAAACCTCCTTGCGTAGAATAGTTGGTGAAATTTACAACGAAACTCTTGAAACCATAATAATGCAAATAAAAAACAAATATTTGTGGATATCGATTGACGAGACAACCGACTCGTCTGGGAGATACATTGCTAACGTCGTCTGTGGCATATTGGATACGGATCCCGAAGAGGCCAAAAAACATTTTTTGGTGCATGTAGCAGAGTTAGAGAAACCCGATCACGCTGCTATTGCTAGATGTTTTGACGATGCAATTAAATTGTTGGACCCAAAATTTGACAAAACTCGTATTCTTTTATTTCTCACAGACGCTGCGCCGTATATGGTGAAGCTGCGACTGCTTTGAAGATTTTTTTTCCAAAGATGACGCATTTAACATGTCTCATTCATGGCCTCCACAGAGTATGCGAAAAGATTCGCGAGAGCAGTCCAAAAGTCGACCAATTAATCTCTAGCGTAAAAAAAAATTTTGTTAAGGCGCCCAAAAGAGTACATATTTTCAAAGCCACTGAGCCAGAGCTCGAATTGCCTCCACAGCCTATTATCACTCGACTTCATTGCGCCAAAAATGAAGTTTTTAGTGCAATTTTTGCGTTGCCCTGCTGATGACTTACTAATATATAAACATTTACACAATAACCTATCAATACAATAGGTAATATCTTTAATATTCACCTCTAACATATTTCGACGATTTACATCACACAAATTCCGACAACCAATTTCCGTTGACATGTACCAACCGCTGAATGCAGTCGCTGTGAATTGAAGACCGCCCACATCAAAGAGCATCGACGAAACTGCCGGTACAGCATACCATCGGAGCTCCAATTCTGTAAACCACTCAAATCTGTAAGAAAAAACGTTACAATTATTTAAAAGTTACTTAATCAATAATATAACCCAACAATGTGATACAGTTCGATTTTCAGTGAGCAATTCTGTTTTAGGTAAAAAATTAACACATGCATGCATTTATTATAGGTGATACATATAAAAATCCACGTGGAATTTTGAACTTCAAAATTTTAAAATGTGTATACAGTCGCAACATTATGCATAGAGTATAATAGCTTTGTTCAACTAACGGTTGTTTGTATCACCCAAAACTATCCAATAGGTAATTATATAGGCCGAGTATAAATGTATGATATGAATGATAAGGATCTCGAGACGAGTTGAAATTCGTCTGTCCATCCGTCCATCTGTGCAAGCGATAACTTGAATAAAAATTAAAATTTCTTAATGAAACTTGGTGCAGGGGCTGTATCGATCCTTTACCATGCCCGCAAAGTGCTGTTAAACGAAAACATATATATAAGTGCGATAACTAGCATAAGCTCCAAATTAAGAGCGAGTTCAAAATTGTTTAAAGGCGGTCTTGACTCCCTCCCTTAATTAGTTTAATGAACAAATCTTCCAAGCAGCTAAAGGTAAGTCCTGACAAGATGTTTCTTTATCATCTCTTCATATCGAAAATCGATAAAATCAGATAATAACCACGAAACTATATAATTTTGTACTTGCAACTCGAAATACCCAGTGCCTGTAGCTGACTTATTACCAAAAATATCGGTGTGTTTGTGTCCTTTAGCTCTCAAATATTTAATAGAAATTTTAGTTATTTTGATCATGACCGTTTTTGCAAAAAACAAAAAAAATAGTATTTGAGTATAATCAATAGAGAGGCTTGTTATTGGTCTTTTAAGATTTATATTAATTAATTCATATTTTCCGGCTCCTAGGAATGATGTGACATAATTTTTTCTCTTTTTCTTTTAAATCAATAAGCAACTAATATATAGAGATAAATCTTTGACCGAACAGTGCCTTTGAAATATGCAATTTTATGATCAAAAATTTGCCAAATCGAACCAAAACTGTGTAATGTCCTAGGTACCGAATATGTAGACTAGGGTGTGTCATTCTGAGGGAACCTTTTTTTTCAACTGAAAAACAGGCTAAAAACTTTCGAAAATGTAAAAAAAAGTCACTCAAAAGATGAGCTCTTAATATAAATATTAAGAGGTGCCTGTTTCAAATTTTCTATTTTCCATTTAAATAACATGGAAAAAAAATCATTTTTTTTGTGGTGGTTATTGTGCGGAGGTTATTATATGTGCACGCGATGGCTGCCAGCAGGAGAACTTTTGTTTAACCGTCAATTGAGTAATAAAGTATTATCTGAGACATACATTATTTTTTTTATTCCCTGATTGAAAATTTTTTTCATTTTCTGATTGGAAATAGTTTTTAAGTCATAAAGAAGTCAACAGTATTAGTCTAATAGAATAAAAGTCAAAATTTCATATATTTCGATTTTCAGTTTGAATATCTTCAGTTGAGTTCACTTTTATGAAAAAATGTATCAGAGACATTTTGTAGAGCGTTCAATTTCCTGTAAGAATCATGTTTCAGTTCATTTTTACAATGCTTCATTAATGTAAAACTATAAATAAGAAAAAAATTTGGGACGAGTCACAATATATTATAATATTATATTTCAACGTTTAATACAACATGGCAACATCATGTCAGCAAGTCAGCTGCGCCTGGCTTACAAGCAACTCTGAAACGAATACAGCACAAAACGAAACAAGAAATAAATAGTTAACCGTTAACCGCCCGCGGTTATTACTATATAGAACTACACATCACACGAGCAACTCTCTTGTTCTGCTGGCAGCCATCGCGTGCACATATAATAACCTCAGCACAATTACCACCACAAAAAAAAAAAGATTTTTTTCCATGTTATTTAAATGGGAAATAGAAAATTTGAAACAGGCACCTCTTAATATACATAGTATTAATACAGCGCACGCTCGATAATCTGACCTAATTAAAACCAAGGCAGTTCACATTATCGAAAGAGTTCACATTATGGAATGCTCCAAAAGAATAGAATAGTACGTATTTATATATTGGAATTCACATTTTATTCATGTTTTCATTACATATACATTTTTACATAATACATATTATACAAAATCTAGGTTTTATTTGAAAAAATCAGTCATCCTTTTCTGTATCTTCTGTGTTTCTAAAAGTTGGAGCACAGCTTTCTCTCTTTGACGTCTTAGTACATTTACATCATTTGGATCGACGTCTTCATGACCAGCCCACCTTATCGCCTTGTTGAAAATTTCAACTGCTTCAGTCCGCTTAATTTTCTCCTCTACCTCCGATACGCTGCCTTCATCGGAATCGTCTTCTTCTTCATGTTCGTCATTTGCATTATCATCTTCCATATCTTCGTTCCATTCATGAACGCCTGGTAGCGTTAATTCAGCCTGAAATGGTTAATAAGAAAATCATTTTCAATAACCTGCATATCTTTGTGCGATTCTGCGAAAACGAACAAACCTCAGCATTCAAACTGTTAAGGAGATCGACGGTATTGCTCATCAAGGCGCGAAGTCCAGCTCCCCATTTTTCTTTTAAAACTGCGAGCGGAACACTATCTTCGGGATCGTCATCACCTGCCGTAAAATTTAAAATATATTTCCAGCAATTAGCTAATGTTACTTCGCTGACACGACTCCAAGTGTCATCCAAAAGATTTATAGCTCTTCGTAAAGTAATTTTTTTCATCGAATCGAGTAAATTGGAGTTTGTAGCTGCTATTGAGGCTAAAAGGCTGTTTCTGTAATGCAACTTTGTGATCTTTATGGCATTTTGATCCATTGGTTGGATGAGGGGAGTAACGTTTGGTGGCATAAACATTGCCAAAATTTGTCCATCCTCCGTTGTCAGCTGAGCTTCATTTGGGTGAGAAGGAGCGTTGTCGATTAGGAGTAGAACTTTAATTGGCAAACCTTTCTCCTTTAAAAATGACGTTACCTAAACAACAAATTTAAAAGAAAAAAGTTAACAGAATACAAAATAAATCCTCACCTGTGGAACGAAGGACTCATGAAACCATTCCTTGAAAACAGCCGACGTCATCCAGGCGGATTTGGAGCTATTATAGTCTGTGGGGCATTGATAGTTTTTAAAGCAGCGTGAATTCTTTGCCTTTCCAATTACCAAAAGTTTCAGTTTATGAGATCCAGTGGCGTTTGAGCAACATAAAAACGTGATTCGCTGCTTTTCCGACTTAACGCCTGAGGCTCTCTTTTCCATACTGGACACGTACGTTTTTTCTGGCAGAAGTTTCCAGAATAAGCCTGACTCATCAGCATTATATAACTGGTCGTTACACAGCTCCAGTTCGGCCATTTTAGCCTTAAGTTTTTCCTTATATGGATCCACGAGCTGAGGCAGCGAAGATAGTTTTTCGCCTGATATTTGCAGCAGTCGAATACCGTACCTTTTTTTAAATCCTTGAAGCCATCCATCACTAGCGTTGAAGTTAGATTCATTTTCCTTTACTTGTGCATGCAGTACTTTGGCCTTTTCTTTCAACATTAAGGCACTTACTGGCCAGTTTTTATTCCGCATTTTGATGAACCAACGATAAAGAGCTTCCATTTTGGGAAGCTCTGAAGGACGCAGAGTTCTTCTTTGTCCAGGTCCCGAGTATGTGTTGCTCACGAACTTTAAAATCACTTGTTTTTTTGCTTTGATTCCACAAATTGTTGATTTAGCAACATTATATTTCTTTGCTAAAAACGTCATAGATGAGCCTCTTTTTAAAGAATCGAGAATATCAGCATTTTGCTTCAATGTCAAAAAACGGGGTGTTTTTTAGAATTCATTTTTAACAGAAAATCTAAAACGAAACACTCCACGCGAATACAAAATTGCAACTGAAGTATTCTACGCATTACATGCAATACAAATGAGAGTCTTATTCTACAATTAGGGGATTCTCCAAATTCAGTATAAGTGAGTGACTTTTTTTCACATTTTCGAAAGTTTTTAGCCTGTTTTTCAGTTGAAAAAAAGGTTGCCTCAGAATGACACACCCGGTCTACATTAGGGTACCTAGTACCTACTTTAACTTTTTATTTTTTACTGAAAATATTGGCCAGTGTGTGGGATATACAGGGTTTTCTAATAAGAGTGATATGTTTTCTTAAAAAAAATTACATTTATTGTAATTGCAACCAGTTACTACAGAGTATTATAGTTTTGTTCACCTAACGGTTGTACGTATCATCTAAAACTATTCGAGATAGATATAGGATTACATATATGTATATATAAATCAGGTGGCATTCCTCTTGCATTCTTACATCACATTATGAAAATGAACGAAATCGGACAACAACCAGGCCTACTTCCCATATAGCACAACTTTAAATTCCACTTGATGCGTTCAGTTTCCAGAAGACAAATCAAGAGTAATTAATATGACGGAATAATGTCTTTAGTGTGTGCCACCATGTGACCAAAAATTGTTTAAATCCAATAAAAACTGTTCAAGCCCCTAGGTCCCGAATATTTAGACTCCGGTACCTATAATTGACTTTTGATCGAAAATGTAGGTCAGTGCGTGAATATATAACTGAAACTGAGGGATAATCCTTCTTTTATAATAGTATTTCTGGATGTAAAAAATGGGATGAATTGGACTAATACTTCTCTTAGCCCCCATGTACTTAATATAAAGATTTTCGAATGTTCTGGTGACTTTGTACCGCATATACCGGCAGTGCCGTCTTAGCCTCGAGGCAAATAAAGCAAGTGCCTATGGGCCCATCGGTACTTAGGGGCCCACTAAAAAAATTAGAACAACAAATTTGTACTTGTTGAAAGACAATGCAAAAAAAAATTATATGTATGATCGCGACGCAGCGTAAATAAAAAGAACAAAAAAAAATTACTCAAAATTATTTATTTGCTTATGCGAGCCACTTCAAAAGCACGCTTAAACAACAACAATTTCTCAGAAAAGCAACCGGCGTCAAAGCAAAATTTTTTTTTCAGCAATTAAAATATTTTTCAAGGGTAGGCTTCAGTAGAAGCACATCATGTCGGCGCCACAGATTAACCTTTATGTCATTCAGACAAAATTATATACGAACAGACAAAAAATATAAGAATATTTGCTTCTGCTGAAGACAATTTACAACAGTGGTCGGCAAAATTTCATTTCCAAGCCCACGGGCTTGCAGCAGTCGACGCTCTGCTGACACACATGTTCCATAAACTGCTTCGCGCAATGCACGATGATGTGTGTTCGGCTATTGCGTCGCTGCTAGTAGCGTTTGCGTGCCTCTGATTTACAATAACAATTATGTTACGATCAATAATGAACGTTTGTGCAAACAAGAAACTGTTAAATTCTATCTTTCTGTTATTTTTATGGCATAGCAGCAGCGCATTTTGCGAGAAGCATTTTTTCTATTTAAAATTTAAATTCACTTGTGCAAATGCTCTTAAGCTGTGAAGTGCTTTAAATAATTAATAATATTAGTAATATAAAGAATTCATTCATAACCGGAATTTTCTCAATATATTGTTTTGCGGAACAAAAAGGTATGTACCTATTCAAATTATTATTTTTATTCATTATTCTTTTTTTATTTAAGGCGAATAATGTCTGACAAAAAACATGAAAGTGGAGCACAAAAACGTAAAAAACGAGAAGAAAACGCTGCTTAGCTCAATGAGCAATTGAAAAAAACACCAAAACTACAAAAACAAATCTGAGAATCAATCTCAGCATCCCACCACAACAATATCTACTTTAGAGCCAGAACCGCGAACTGTACAGTGTATAGAACAGATTGGCGAAAAACAAGATGAAAGAAATTTTAAAGGTGCAGAAGAGAAAAATGAGGAAGCGGTCTTAGATTGCATAACCGAATGTAATTTAGCAGTGGAAAAAGAAATGGAATACCAGAGTGATATTGGTTTATGGAAAAATATCACAAACGAAGTACAAGAATTTTGGTGTACTAGTGATTCAAAAGAATGTCAACATTTTGAAAGTAACTTTTCTGCTTCATTACGACATTATGGCAACAGTGAAAATCGAAATCTTACCAGTTCTATTTTTTTTCGTAATCATATAAGTGGGTGCAAAATTAAAAGAGACTGGCTAATGTATTATCCATCTAATGGGAATTTTTACTGTTAAGCATGTGTTCTCTTTGGTGTTTCTCAAAAACAATCACAATTTCAAAATGGATTTTCTGATTGAAAGAATGCTGCTCAACGAATTCAAATGCACGAGAAAAGTGAAGCACATCGAACATGTGTGCAGGCATTGATACGCAGGCGCAGTACTCTTGGACGGATTGATTCCTCTTTGGAGATTCAATTCAACAAAGAAAGAGAATATTGGGTAAATGTATGTCATCGGATTGTGTCAGTCATAAAATTTATTTCATCTCGGGGATTAGCATTTCGTGGGCAGAATGAAATACTTGGTTCACAACATAATGGTAACTATTTGGGTATTTTAGAATTATTGGCGCAATATGATCCCTTCCTCAGTTCACACTTATCTAAATATGGAAATCAAGGAAAGGGGAAAAATTCATATTTATCTGCAACCATTTGTGAAGAAATTATTGAAATCATGGGCGACAGAGTTGTGAATGATATAGTGAAGGATGTTATTGACGCCAAGTATTTCTCCTTAAGTGTTGATTCAACGCCAGACATAACATTTAGTTTTAAGGTATATTTCGAATTTAAGCGGAGAAGTAATGGAACGTTTTTTATCATTCATTCCAATTGAAAGCCACAGGGGGAAGACATGGCTATCATAATTTTAAATAAATTAAAAAAAAATTAATATCGACATAAAACAGGGGACAATCTTACGACAATGCATCAAATATGTATATTAAAACAAGTAAGGAAGGGCTAAGTTCGGGTGTCACCGAACATTTTATACTCTCGCACGATAATGTGATAATCGAGATTTCATTATCGGTCATTTACATATTTTTCAAATACCGTATTTGTGTAAAGTTTTATTCCGCTATAATCATTGGTTCCTAATGTATATATTATACAGAGAAGGCATCAGATGGAATTCAAAATTGCGTTATATTGGAAGAAGGCGTGGTTGTTAACCGATTTCACCCATATTTCGTACATGTCATCAGGGTGTTAAGAAAATATTATATACCGAATTTCATTGAAATCGGTTGAGTAGTTCAGGCGATATGGTTTTTGGTCCATAGGTGGGCGAGGCCACGCCCATTTTCAATTTTTAAAAAAAGCGTGGGTGCAGCTTCCTTCTGCAATTTCTTCTGTAAAATTTAGTGTTTCTGACGTTTTTTGTTAGTCGGTTAACGCACTTTTAGTGATTTTCAACATAACCTTTGCATGGGAGGTGGGCGTGGTTATTATCCGATTTCTTCCATTTTTGAACTGTATATGGAAATGCCTGAAGAAAACGACTCTGTAGAGTTTGGTTGACATAGCTATAGTAGTTTCCGAGATATGTACAAAAAACTTAGTAGGGGGCGGGGCCACGCTCACTTTTCCAAAAAACTTACGTCCAAATATGCCCCTCTCTAATGCGATCCTTTGTGCCAAATTTCATTTTAATATCTTTATTTATGGCTTAGTTATGACACTTTATAGGTTTTCGGTTTCCGCCATTTTGTGGGCGTGGCAGTGGGCCGATTTTGCCCATCTTCAAACTTATCCTTCTTATGGGGCCAAGAAATACGTGTACCAAGTTTCATCATGATATCTCAATTTTTACTTAAGTTACAGCTTGCACGGACGGACAGACAGACATCCGGATTTCAACTCTGCTCGTCACCCTGATCACTTTGGTATATTTAACCCTATATCTGACTCTTTTTGTTTTAGGACTTACAAACAACCGTTATGTGAACAAAACTATAATACTCTCCTTAGCAACTTTGTTGCGAGAGTATAAAAAATAATCCGCTCGCACATTACGCTCCGTGTGCTGCACACTCATTAAACCTAGTTGGAGTACATGCTGTAGAAAGCTGCGTTGGAGCAATCTCATTTTTCGGATTCATGCAAACACTTTACAACTTCTTCTCGCGGTCAACTTATCATTGGGGGACTTTGCTTAAATGTCTATCAGAAGATGCTAAAACTAAATCTGGTTCATCATTTGTTCTGATAAAGCCTTCTGACACAAGGTGGTGTGCTAGAGCTGATGCCACTAAAGCTTTATCAAATGGATATGAGGGCATACAGCAAGCTTTACTTGACCTAATAAACAACGTAAATCAGAAACCAGAAGTTATTCACGAAGCTAAGTGCCTATTAAAGGATTTAAATAAAAAAGAAAATGTTGTAATGTCTGTAGTTTGGAGTGTCATTCTAGCGCGGATTAATGCTGTTAGTATATCTTTACAAAGCAAACAAATTGAATTAATTTCTGCAGTCAATCTTTTAAAATCGCTGTTAGACTTTTTGATCGCGGAAATAGAAACTTTTGATTACTACCTTACTAAAGCCAATGAGATTATTGATACTGAATGGACTGATGAAAACCAACGTAATAGGAAACGAAAAAAAAAATACTATGAAGGAAATGCAGAAGACGTTGTATTTAGAGGACAAGATAAATTTAAAATAGAAACATATTTGCCAATATTTGATAGGCTTTGTGCAGAGTTGAAAAAACGCCTTGAAGCATACTCAGAAATACAAAACTTATTTGGATTCCTAACAACGTTTTTAATAAAATCTGATGAAGAATTGAGGAATGATTGTGAAAAGTTTGGAAAGTGTTATTTCGAAGACATTGAATGTGATTTCGCTGAAGAAATTATACATTTTAAATATTTTATACTGACATTAAACGATTTAGAATCTAAAAAATTTTTGTCGGCTCAGGAGTCTTATAAAATAATTGTTGATAATATGTCACAATCTTCATTTCCTAATGTCATGACAGCCTTGCAAATATATAGACGGCCCAGGGAAAATGAGAGAGCTTGTTTTACTCATAACAGTGTATCTTCGTACTTGAAATAGATACGTTTAAGCGAAAACTTGGCCTAGCCCCTATATAATTAATATCAGGATTTTCGAACATCCGGCTGACTTTACCCTATATCAGAGGTGGGCGTCTCAGTGGCATTTTGTACCGCTCGGGCACGGATACACATTTTGAGGGCTAGATGAGGGGATCATCGCGGGCAAACATGAAGAGGGAATTGAGAGCAGCGTATTTTACCACTCCATGTTTACTAATGAGATCGCGCACGTACATATATGGGAAGTTGCACTGTGGATAACAATTGTAAAATTTAATACTGTATTTCTTCATCTGAACATGTTTTTGCATAGCAGACATGGTATGCTGCTAGAGCTTTCCTAAGTTAAATACTTAATCCACATTAAATGAATTAATTTTCTTTTTTAAATTTTGGACACTGTTTTCACTCGCTGATAACATTTCTTCACATATAAATTATAATAACTTCAGTTTATTAACCACTGTTTCTTCAAACACATATGCGCAAATGAGCGCTCAGCACACACCTATTAGCGTTTGTATTCTATTTGTGTACTTAGCCACTCTCAATTGATAATACCATACCACGCAAATATAGTTTTACTTGATGATTTTTTATTTTTTTGAAAATATGTATGTGTTCCCTTTCTAAAGTGCGTATTAGTATTTTAATACATTTCCAGAAGTAACTTAGATCTTTAAAATTTAATAAAACAATTATAGAAAAAAAAAACCTCAATTCTTTGAAAATTTTGGTAAAACAACCGAACTGAAAAATATCACAAATAATATATTTATATAAGCATTTTCATTAAATAGTCACAAGTATCTTTTCTTTTTTATAAATGTATATATGTATAAAACTGCCTTGCATATGTGCGTATAAAAGACCACAACTTGAGAAAAGACCTCCCAATTGAAATTAAAATGAATGTTTACAACAGTCATCACCAGTAACAGTTTTATCACATATGTATGCATTGGTGTGAACAAAATAGGAACAGCAATAGGGCATTGTGAAGCTTTAAAATATACTGTTTTCTTATTAAATAACATTGTTTTTAAATAAGTACAAGTATAACTTATACAATTTTCCCTGACAGTGATCAGAATTTCGCTCCATACAAAGGTAAATAAAAACAAATATTAACGCGAAACTCTAAAACCTGCAAAATATTTTTATCTCTGTTTGTGTACACATTTGTACAATTCCGATATAAAGTAAATTTCTGCTCTTTAATTTGTGTACATTGTCAGTATTGACGTAGCCATTCTGCGATGGACATCAAGTTTCGGAGGAATTTTATTGATTTTGCCCTTCCTTTCGTAAACTGATATTCCCCTTATCTAGCCCTCGTTCGCACTTTGCTAACTTTGCGGGCTAAAATTTTGCCCATCCCTGCCCTATATGATTGGTTTCATACCATAAGGTATTTCCCTTGCTTTGATTCTTGTAAGTTGTAAGAGTATAAAATGTTCGGTTGCACTCGAACTTATCCCTTCCTTACCTGTTTTATTTTACTCTTATTTAATGTGAAGTACAATCAATACAATTAAGTTCTGAAATAAAAACATTCAAATGGCCTCCATGCAAATATTGGCTTCTAAAGCTTGAAGAGAGTATGGTTTATTACTAATGACCATTGACTTCAAATAACCCCACAAGAAGTAGCCTAAGATGTTAAATCACAACTTCTTGGAGGCCATTCAATGTATCAATTTCTTAAAATAGTCGGATTTCCACATTTTTCTCACAATAATTTGGTTGTAGTGGTTTTAGTAGGATGGTAGGTTAGGATATTAGCTTAGTTGTCGTCGACGTCATCTAACGGAAGGCCCAAGAAACGTGCTGTTTCGACGGGGTCGCACCAAAGGGAGAGGATGAGTGGGTTGATGGGGCATGGAAAGAGGTCATGCGGAGAACAATTGCACGAAGCTACGCAAGGGTCACTATCATTTCTCGCGGCAATTCAAGCTTTTTAAGCTTCAGAGCAGTTAAGTACCGGCCGGCCGATTGCCTTGTAAGTTGCCAACAACTATTCTTTGTCTTTTCCCCATATGCTGACGGCTAGCGACTTGAGAATTTTGTTGCGGCTCTGTACCTTGGCGGTAATCCCGGTCGTATGAGGAGTGAAGGAGCATAGACTATCAAACGTTACACCTAAAGTCCTAGGATTATTGACAGTCGGAATCTTGAGGCCATCGACTGCAATATTAAGGTCAAGTCTGCACTCCTTCGTCCAATTCGTTAGTATGGTCGCTGTGGATTTGATGAGGAGAGTGTTAGCTTCCGTGCAGAGAAGAGCGAAAAAGGTCGGACAGATAGCTGTTTACCTTTGAACGCATGACATCGGTTCCATTGCCCGACGTCAATATGTCAATGCAATCATCAGCGTACGAGGTTATGGAAACTCCATGTGAAAGTTTCGTGATCTAGAAGTTAAACAATAGCATGGAGAGGACACAACCTGTGGAACCCCCTGTTTGATTCTTCTCTGGTTAGATTTTTCTCCTCGAAACAGTACGGATGATTGACGCCCACTCAGGTAGTTCATGGTCCACCTCTTCAGTCCCGGAAGGAGCGTAGTTTGTTCGATGTCCTGCGGGATCGTCGTGTGACTGTCTGTTTCAAAGGCGTTTGGCAAGTCCAACGCTACGAGAATCGTTCTCTCACAGGTGGTCCTGTGCACTTCTCGAACGATAAGACTCCCCTTTGGTGGCGGGTTTCACAGGTTTCAGTAGTGGGACCACTCTTCCGACTTTCCACACATCGGGTATTTGAATAGTGCTCAGCGACAAGTTGAAGACCCTGGTGAGGTAACTTACTCCCGTCGAGCCTAGATGCTTTATTCGATTTAGCTTTGCTGATATATTCTGAACCTTCTCATCGGTGAAAATAAGTGGCGCGCAGTCTTTTGACATTTCTCGCAGCCGTCGGATAACACATCGCTTGGTTTTGCTCACTGAAGAGTGCAGTGTGAATTGTTGGCTAAAGTAGCTCGCGCACTTCTTCGAGTCCGCTTACTCACATCGGTGGAAAGGTTGCAGAATTTCAAGTGCTCTATCCACTTAGTCCGTTTGTGTTGATTTACCAATCGCCGAATCTCCAAATTGAGATCCCTTGATCGGGAATTCCGGAATCGGTATGGGGTAAGGTGTCGCGCTCATTATCTTAAACAGTTGTTTAGGCTGGGAAATTTTGGCAGAGTTCCGAGACAACCTTGCGTAATCGACGTTCGCCAACTCATACATCCGAGGAAGTGGGTAAAGCGTTAAAGGTGTCCTCAGTAAATTCTGTGAAGCCGACCCAGTTAGTTTTCTTAAAGTTAACGAAGGTACGGTTGTCCACAGAAACAAAATCGGGATGTTTTTCGATCGAGATAATTATGGGCAGATGGTCTGATGCGAGAGTTAGCATAGGTCGCCAGGTTATGCTATTTATCAGACCACAACTAGAAATGGTAATATCGTGCGAGCTCTTACACGTACCCATAACTCTGGTGGGGACTTCGTCATTCATTGTACAGAATGTCGAATCACAAAGTACCAAACGCACCTATATATTCGGGTGATATCGTGTAGGGCAATATGTAACAGGGGGGATGTATATATTAAATACTTGGAGCTCAACATCGCCTGGCAGGATAGCTATACCCTGACATTCTGAAGTAGTATCCCTGCTCGGTTTTGTGCAATATGAAGGCTAGGCCTCCACCATTATCTCGCTAGCGATCTCTACGAAAAACGTTAAAAGATCTGATTGCATGTGTTACACATGACCGATGTGGAGTTTAAAAGTAATCTTTTAGCACAAACGCTGCAGCAAAATTCCTCCGGGCCCGGGTTGGACTCAATACCAGCACAAGTCAGGAGCAACCCTGATGCAAGGCGTTGCTCCAGTGACGAGAAACTTAAACTAAGACTTACCGATCTAAACGGGGTTAGATCACCGAAACAACAGTCCTTGGAAGCATAAAATCCGGGTCAAATCCGGTGCATAGAACCGGATGTTGTGGGAATTGACAAAATATTTTGGTTGTTTCCTGTGCTGTGTGGGACGTAGTTGCGGTCATGAAAAGTTGGTTATGAATGATCTATACCGCTCTCCATTTATACTAACGGTGTCACCACCATGAATCGATTCATTCAAAAAGAATAACGGACCAATGATTCTATCAGACCAAAAACCACACCAAACTGTTAATTTAGTTACATATAATGGTTGTTCATAAATAATTTGTTGATTTTCTTTCTTAAAAAATTGTTATCGTTTTCAAGTTATTCCTACTCAAAATCAGAAATTTCACGACGTTTACGATGATTCAATGACTTCAGTTCTTGAGTGATTACAATTTTATATCTACGGATGCAAGTCCAAATTCATGAATCGACAAATTGCGGTCTTCAGAAACACTAGCCTGAAGGGCAGGAATATTTTCATTACTTCGAGCGGTTCTTTGTCTCATTGGGACTTGAACATTATGTAAAGAAAATGTACGCTCAAAATTTTCAATAATTCGACGAAAAGTGAGCACAGGTGCACGATTATAACGACCATAAAATGACAAAAGGGCACCAAAAGAAGCCATTGGAGAACGATTATTTTGATAATGAAATTCAACTGTTTATGGACGTAGTTTTTGCGTATATCTTTCCAAGATAAAAGTGTAAACATTTCTGAATCCATTTAAAAATCATCTCTACTGGAACGCCCGGTTGAATTGAAATTTAGAAAGAATCCTTTCCTAATGCCTCAGTATCAAAAATTTATTGAATAATCCCCTTAACCCCCATATAACTATTTAATATCACGATTTTGGAACATCCTAACTAACTTTACTCCACACATATTATTACGGTATTGCCAAGAATAGGTAAAATAAGTTAAAATACGTGTCTAGGACGATATACTCGTATACCTAATATACCTACATGATATAAAAAATTTGGTGAGTCGCTGAATGGAAGAGTTGATTATGCTTATGTAATTGTTTTTTGTTTTGGGTCGTAGAGTTTTGCCTGGAAATACCGGTTAATTTTAGAGTTTGTCCTTGACTTTTATTTATTGTGATAGAGAAAGCCACTTTTCAAAATTATAGACGTTTTAACTTGAAGGGCAAATTTGTGGGTACTATAGGTATATTAAATATTATATCAGTACCCGTAAGCTTCACGTTTCAATTTGTGGGATGTGACTACTGACGGGTCGACGGAGTTCTACCCAGGCCATCTGAGGTTTCCACACCAAACTAACCGCCGACTCTGCACGCGACTATTCCATTCTGTTCGCAACACATTCCATGAATGAATGATGAAATTATAAAAAATAAATATAAATAAATCGCATGCGTTCGACAACGTCGTCTACCCTCACGTGTCTGCCCGTTCGCGAAATGCCCCGACACTCCGCTCGGCTCCCGATAGGCAACTGAATACGTGTAGGTTTATGTTGAAATCTAATCATCTCTCCTGTACTCTGCAATATTCGCTAAAGAGTGTGCGTACGAATAAGGCGTCATTTTAAGTACCTTGTTTTAATTGAAAAAATATGTACGAAGTTCCCCAAATTTCCCGAGGGGAATAAGGTGTCAGCTAACTTTAATTGAAACTAGGTATGCACTCTCCTCGGTAAAAAAGTATAAGTTCGTAGATGGACGCAATCGGACCAATGCCACGCCCACAAAACGCCAATAACCGAAAACATATAAAGTATCACATCTCAGCACTGAATAAATATATAAAACTCTTACTTGGCAAAGAAGGTCGCTGTAACAGGAGGCACCTGTGGGAAAAAAATTAGAAAAAGTGGGTGTGGCCCCCCTCTAATAAGTTTAATGTACATACATACATCTTAAACCACTCAAGATACAGCAACCTACATACTCCCGAGATAATATGACAGGGGTTTAATGGAGTAAGGGTCAAAATTGAACGATGGGCATAGCACCGTCTACTTTAAGATCCAAACACATACCTCGAGACCCTTCAGACCGATTTCAACCGAATTCGGGTTATGACATTCGTAATATAGGAATGTGAAAACTTCCCATATAACACAATTTCTATGTGATTTTTTCACTTTCCTGAGTACAAATCAAAAAGCGATTAATATAACGGAATTAAAATTTGCACAAATAATGTATTTGGAGTATGCCGCCTTATGAGTAAACATTGTTTAAATACAGCAAAAAGTGTTGAAGTCTCTGGGTACCGAATATTTGGACCCCTGTACCTATGTATAGTTGACTTTTGATCGAAAATATCGGTCAATGTGTGATATTTATAACTGAAATTAAAGCATAATCCTTCTCTTACAATGGTATATCTGTATGTTAAAAATGGGCTGAATCGGACCAATACTTCCTTTAGCCTCTATATACTCAACATAAAAAACTTCGAATTTCCTGGTGACTTTATACCGCATATATCGGCCAATGTGATTTATCTTAATAAAATTAAGAGAACGTCTTTTTCTAATAACGGTGCATTTTTGTGCTTAGAATAAATAAAATCATATAGGTGTAGGAAATTTTGTCTGGACCTTGAGTTCTGTTGGGTTTAGGAATAGGGACAACTACTGTTTTTTTCAGTTTTTGGAGAGTATGTCCAAATTATTCTATTGTAATAGGATAACTAATAGGGATTATAGATACATAGATATGACTTTCGAGAAATAAGATAAAATCGATTTAATTGTAGTTGTATCCAACTAAGAGAGCTTTTACATACGTCCATCATTTTTTTTGGAACTTTAAGTAGGTTTCATATAAATGGTAAGTTTTTCTAGGGATTTATTTTTTGGTGATTTTAGTTCTCTTCTCAAATTGTTGTTTGCTTATTTATATCTGATGACATTATCCATTGATCTATTTTTTTTTTAATCCAAAGTGATTGCTTTGCTTCCCTGAACATAGTGTAGTAAGTTTACCACGATGTTTCACCTGATTTTATTCAGAGAACGTATAATATAGAGAAGGTTCAACTACGGACAAGCGTGTGAACTGTCAAGAGCCATGAATTTTCTATTAGTGGATTTCACCACTTTTGGCTCGGCAGGAGAAATTTTAACAGAAATGCGTGAACAGAGCTGAGAATTCCATGAAAATTATGCTCAGAACTATACATTGCTTTTACAGACGCATCTTGGCCTTTTGGCTTATATTTTTATACGTTTACATGCTATCATATCAGATTGATATGAATATAATTTAATTTTATTCATGCAAAAACTGATAACATTATTATTAAATCATGCTATTTCCATGGTAATATTTGTAGTTAATGGGCAAATGAGCCACTTTTTAAACATTTCTTATAATATAAAATAATATTTGATAATATTATATAATATTCGTATGCATGTATATATACTCTGTAACATAATAATATATGAAATATTTTCGTAATAACGTTTCATAATATGTTATTACCATAATAATATATGAAATATAGTCTTATAAAACTTTCATCATCTATCCTGGAGATATATGCAATTTTGTTTCAAATCAAGATATTATCATTGAGTTAAAAAGCTGTTTTTACACACATATCGATGTTATTGTAGTTGTATGTGCGTATGACATTCTCACAAATAATACATATACAACATACTTACTTACATGCGTTCACATTTTTATTGTTCTACAAAAACAAATTTTGTATTATAAACCAATATGAAATTGCTCTCTAAATTTATAGTAAATTTATATTATATTCATGAGCAAACGTACTTTTCAAAAGCATATTCAATATTCATAAAAGCTACGCCATTTCATCTCCCTAGCATGCCTTGCCTACAAGCGTCTTTTCGCGACGATTTCAAAAGCTAAAATTCATAAATTGAATATATTTCTGAAGTTGGAAATGAAAAAAGTCACAACCCCGCAAATATAAGTATTAAAAAATATTATAATAAAATAGACAACATAGTTTATTTGTCGAATTTCAAGTCTATAAATTTTTCAAAGAAAATATTCAATATTCCTCTGATTCAACCTCTGATATGTAAATATAAGTATTAAAAATATTATAATAAAATAGATAACCAGCTTATTTGTCGAATTTCAAGTCTATAAATTTTTCAAAGAAAATATTCAATATTCCTCTGATTCAACCTCTGATACAACCATATGCGAATATGTACGTCGGCTTGGTCTTCAAAATGTTATCAAAACCTCTAATGCCCAATATAAGTATGTTCATGTATCTATATTTATTTAGGTAATAATGGAAATATGACTTTATCATAAATTCCAACAGATTTAATGGAATTTATCATTCAATAGGTCAAATTGCGAATTTAATGTTTGTATGTACATAGATTTTGTTATCAAATACATATGTATATATCATAAATGATATCCATAGTCCTTGCGCATTGTAAACACGCGAATCTGAAGCACATTTGTAAACATTGAAATTAGCATTTTTTTCTCATTTAACAATGAAATGCCTGCTATTTTCGAATATTAAATATTGGTGAAATCCAGACAATAATATTTTTTTGTGGTGAAATCCACTAATAGAAAACTCAACCCTGAAAATAGTGAGTAAGTTTGACAATCGATGAACAATTTCATTATACCTCTGTTTTATTACATAAGAAAAACACGTTCTTTAAATTTTATTAAGACAACTCACATATTGAATTTCAATTATATATCTCACCCATTGACCGATATTTTTAGTAAAATTTAAACTATAAGCACTGGGTCCACATATTCAGTATCTAGGGGCTTGAACAGTTTTGGTTCGATTTGAAAAGTTTTTAATCATAAGACAGCACACTTCAGAGGCACTTCATATAAAGTTTTATCCTGATATACTAACTGACTCTTGATTTATGTACTGGAAAGTGAAAGAATCAGATGGAATTTAAAATTTTGTTATATGAGAAGTATGCATGACTGTAATCTAATTTCGCCCACTTTTACATTGTAACATAAGAATGTCAGGGGAGTATCACGTACAAAATTTGTTTCAATTTGTTTGTTGTGTTTATTGGTGTTAGTAGTTTTTAACAGTACCCTTATAAGGGGAGTGAGCGGGGTTAACATCCGATTTCATCAATTTTCACACTGTCGGTGTTCTTATAATATTTTCGTTTTCTTAGCAAAATTAACTGGACAAATAATATAGGATATACTTTAGTTTAATGCCATTAGCTTATGCTAATAGTTTTCGAATATGTGCCGGAATTTGTGAGTTATATACTTATGAAATTGCTTAAATATATACATATTTATATACATATATACCTGAACAATGTAAAAGCTTAATGCAATAAGCCCAAACCTAATAGACCATATTTCTGACTGTCCAGCTGACTTTAAAGCATTTAGATTGGTTCAAATGTGAGCTATTTTTTATAAAATTATGTGGTCGTGATTTTTTGAAATTTATAAAGTTAAATTAAGAGTTTAGCGTTGAATATTACTGTAGATGATCTAGATCTTGGTCTAAACCTCATATCCCTAACATAAAAAATTCCAATCCTCAACCAGCTTATTATTATTTTAATATTGGAAAATCTTTCCTAAGCTCATCTTATTTTTATAAAATATCATAACTAAGCACTAAATTAAGGTATATCCCAGTAATTCGGTACAGTGTATCGCAGTAGCAAGGGGCTATTATTTTCCAAAAAATTTGAACGATGAGCCTGGCCCCGCTCTTTAATAGTTTTAATGTACATTTCTTCTAAGCCACACAAGCTACAATAATCAAAAAAATCTCTTAAGAATCCTTACCGACATTGTATAATGGGTGGCACCTCCCACATTTATGTGAAATCCCAAATCTCGAGATACATATCTAACTCACACGGGTAACAATACAATGATATTGGATCTCATGCATAAAAACGAGTAAAAGCGCTGAGTTGAGTCAAGTGAGCAATTGCTCTTGCACAATTTCGTATGCATAAAAATGAGTTCAAACCAATTACAATTACTTGAGCAAAAGGAGATCAAAAATCTAATTATTTTTGAAGTGCAAACATGTCGTCAGGTGGTAGTGAATTAGAAGTAGAGCTAAATAATAATAATAAAATGGAAACTGACGAAATTTCAAAATTTTTGGTAGACAAAATAAAAGAAAATAAATATTTATTAGAAAAAAGTCAGTTACCAAGTATTAAAAGTAAAAAAAAAACGAGCAATAGAAATGTATGTAAAAGAAATTTGGCAAAAATTTGGGATTGAACTAACGAAGAAAAACATAATAAAAAAATAGCAAGCATGGAATGTCGCGTTAAAAGTAAAGATATAAATAAAACAGGCAATAAAAAAATTATTTTAAAAAACTGGGAAACAGATTTATACTCATTGCTTTGTTCTGATTCTAATCCCTCAACAAACAAACTTCCTGGTAAGTGAACCGTTATCGAATTCCAATTTTGTTGTTCATTTCGCTCTTCGTTTATTTTTTTACAGTTCATCTCTTTCATCTTTTTCTTTATTTTTATATGAGTACAATCAATCACTCCAATTGCAAATGGAAAGCAGTAATTTGCTTGCCATTTCCTTTGAGCATCTTTTATTTCATCTCCATCTTTCGGGAATTTTATCCACTCGCTTGCTTTGGAAGATATAAGTCTCGCAACTTCCGCAATAGTTCGCGACACAGTTGATTGATGGACACCAATATCTGTGGCTATACCATTTGCTGAGGGCACCACCACGTGTTTCTTCTGACTCCTCAAAAAAAAAATTAGCCAACCAGCAGATGCTACTATCATCAAACCTATGTATTTTCATTTTATTATTAGTTATATAAAAAAATTAATAATTAAGAATATCAA
>NW_026089623.1:27846134-27858418 GCF_024586455.1 Bactrocera neohumeralis
TGATGTACCCCCCGGGAGCGGTCGCTCCCCAAAAAAGTAAACTGACTTGTTTAAAATGGGGTTGTCGAGTTCAGAAATTTCCCCCAAACCTGAGTTTCAAAGCTAATGCAAAATGGTCTCTTTCAATCAGACATTCGGTGAGGGAAATTTTTTTCCCTTTGGAATTTTTGGTCACCCAGAGGTGGGGAGTAGTTTCACGCGCGGTAGCGGTGCGATGATCACACGGAAGCCCCGGTGAGTTTCCCCAATGGTTGCCCTTTTAAAAACGCTTTGGGAAGGGCGCTGCGACTTTTTGAAATTTTAAATTTAAATTTTTTGGCGTATGAGTTATACTTCCGATATCGGGCGGGACACGATGGTGCGCTTTTAAAATGCGCCGGACACGATGTTGAATTTAGAAATCGATGAAAATTGGGGACCTCGAACCAAAAATCGAAAAAAAATCCTGATATTATCGTCCGGCACGTTGGGAGCGGGATCCGCGGAAAAAAAGGGGAGGGCCCATCGGTTAAAAGCGTGTTATCGTTTATTTTGAAAAATGTTGTAGAGCACGTAGTCACCACTTTGGTGGTTTGCACCAGAAAGCACGTTTATTAGCTTAACGAAAAGGAAGTAGTATAATAAGGGTTGCCAGGACGAATAACTAATTATTTTAGAGTTGTATTTTTAATCCTTTATCAGAATTGCAACGAGCTATTTAAATGTATAGCAAAGTCTACTTACTAAACTCTTTTTACCGCGCAACCCACATACTAACCTAGTAGTCCTCTAAAAAGAGCAGACTTTCTAGATTTCGTCATGTATAAAGGCATATCACAACACCAATTTCACATTAAAGAGAGCTTTGACTTAAACTTCGATCATTCGCCAATAATTGTAGCAACATTTAGAAACTGGCTTGAAAATCGAACTAGTTTGAATATACACTTAAAATCTGGCGATGATATTGACTTAGCAGTTGAAAAGTTTACAATAGCTATCTATGAAGCGTGATTTCTTTTCACTTCACAATCAACTGCTAATGAAGTGAAAAAAATCATTTCTTTCTATTGTATTAAGACAGCTGATCAAAAAAAGAAAAAGTGGTAAATACATAAATCGAAGTCTTATTGACAAACGAATTTTAAACATGGCAACTTTCGATTAAAAATGTAAATTTTGGAAAATTAAAGATCAAGAAACAGCAGAATATCTTAGGAAGGCAACCAAATACTTAAAGAGGCCTACTAAAAGAAAGACAGTTATTGAAAATAGTTATGGTGTCAGATACGAAGATATTCGAGAGGTACAATACTTTCTAGAATCCCCTTGCCAGATGAGTCTGCCTATTCGAAAAATTTTTATTAAAGAATTAACGACTGAGATTAAGAAAATAAATAAATCAGACTGCTTATTTACTTAGAATTGGATATATTCTATTCTTCGACTTCGACTACCCAACTCAATGGAAATGTGCTAAAATAACAAAGATTCCGAGACCTAATAAGCCTGAGAACTGTCCCTCTTCATATTGTCCAATTAGTTTACTGGCGACCTTTTCTAAAGTATTTGAAAAAATACTTGAAGATAATGTTACCTATTTTAGAGAACCGAAATATACTGCCCGCAATGCCAACGAATTGTTAATATTATTATGAATGGTTTGTTAAGCAATAGCTCGCAGGGTTCTTTGGGATTTCCTTATAAAATTAAAAAAATGGTTCCCAGCGCCTTACAATCTACTTATGAAGTCTTTTTAAGTGATCGTAAATTTTATATTGAAGAAAGAGGTGCGTTTTCATATAGAATTGATTGAGTGAGTCTCGCAGAACACCCTTGGGTTCCGTGTTATATAATTGTACAATATTTACAGCTAACCTGCCGATCATCAATAATTTAGAAGTAGCAACAAACAAGAAAATTGTACTTTCTAGGCCGCGATCACAACTTAGTCTTGAAAATAAAGTTCGACTCTACAAGTCAATCCTTAAACCAGTATGGACGTATGCGTGTTATGGGGCATGGCGAGTACATCCACAAAGACTTAAATCTACCTTTTGTTAAAGACGAAACTAGCAAAAGCTTGTCATAAAGATACATCCACAAATACTTGCAATAAATCTACTGGGCAACGTATTGAATGTTAGACGACTAAAAAGAACTGCTTTAACTTCTGATAGATTTTAATTAGTTTTGTGATTATCTTTTAGCAAATTGGTGTTAATGAAGAATATATTGATTAGTCCACCAACTTTGTTATTATGGTAATATTATAAAATTTGCTGATTAATTCCTCAGATATATTGCAAATAAAATGTATAGAAAATTAAAAATAAACGATACCCGTGTAAGGTAGAAATATTTTATGGGGTGCTCTGATGTTTCCAAATTTTAGTTGGAGGAATTCAATGATGTTGTTTCTATGACATTATATTTTATTCTGATGTTTAAAGTTATGTGATTACAATTTTCTTAATCTATTTCTTTGTTTTGTTTATTTTCTTATGAAATACAATATTTGTAAAATGTAATCTTATGAATGCAAACAAACATGACTGTGGGGTTTCGATATTGAATGCAAACAAACATGACTGTGAATGAATACAATATTTGTAAAATGTAATCTTATTTTCTATTGAATGCAAACAAACATACCAGTTTACCCATAATGTTTGGGTTATCATTATAGTCAAACATATGACCAAACATATTTGTATACATTTGCATTATGTTCTTTATCTCTTTACTTGTTATCTTATATTTTTTGTAATGTTTACTTGTTTTTTTTTAATCTTTTTATTTTATCCAATTTATAGTATTTTGTTGTGTGGTGTCTGGTTGGGATGATAGTGTACACATAACTCCCTCCCTTAATGGAAAACTCTCCTGAGTTTGAATAGTATTGTTTTTCATTTTTTTAATTTTACAAGATATTAAAATTATTATTATAATCACAATAATACTTAAAATTGATATTCCAATATGAGAGATATTTTCGTATATTTAACTACAATTTTTAAATTTTCTTCTGTTTTTAAATACAAGGTCGTTAATTGTAATTTTGTTAGTGAAATTGTGAGTATCATAGTTTGGATAATAGAATCTCTGATTGTATGAAATTTTAGTATTTGAGAATGTTTGGTATAGGGTCTTAATAGTGCAGTTATTATAATGAATCAATGTAGTGTTTTTCAACTTAATTTTTCTGTTGTCGCAGTTCTGGTTTAGTTCTATGCCATTTGCATTTTTTATTAAAATAGTTTCTTCATCAATTTGTAAAATTTCTGTAATGCTATTTTTGATAAGTTCACAATTTAATAAGTAGATGCAATGTTTAGAAATTTGTAGTTCATTGAGTGTTTTAGCTTCTTCGAATTTATAAGTGACATTTTTGTATTCAAAAACATTTTCGATTTCTGCTGTTATTTCTTTACCTGCTGTGTTTGGTATAGGAATAATAGTTTTTAATTGTACCGATTGAAATTCTTTTGGGATTTTGACTACGAACATTAACAAATTTTCTTTATATTCCAAGGCGCATAATTTTATATATTGAAGTTTGTTGAGGTCTATGTTGTAATTATAAATTTCTTCATTTGTTAAAATGCTTGGGTGAAAAATACCATTTTTTGCTGAAATAATGTTTTCCTGAATCTGGTTTACTGCGTCTTTGAGAATGTTTATCTTTATTGTTTGTTCATGAAGAATCAATATTTTGTCTGTTCTCTCTTGATACACTAAAGAATTATTTCTTTCGTCTTCAATAATTTGTTTTAATTTTGTAAACGTGTTCGAAAAGAAATTATTAATTTTTATTTGGTGGTCGAGAGCTGTAATTGAATTATGTAAATTTTCATCTACTTTCTTAAGGTGATTTTCAATATCTATTCTATCTCCATCATCCATCGTTCCAAATAGAAATTTATGTACAGAACCTATACCGTTAATTAACCCTCTCTTTTTTCTACTAACTTCTTTTCTTGGGATTAATGTTTTGATTTTACCTCTCAAGATTTCAATTTCATTAGATAGGGTGTAGTAATGTAAATGTGAATATGTTTGCGAGATTTTTGTTATATTATTTAGTATGTAAAGAATTTCGCGAGGGTCAATTATGTGAATTACGAGGTCAGATGATGTAACAATCTGTTTAGTGTTGGTGATAATTTCTGCGTATCCATTGTCGGTATGTATTTCATGTACTTCCAGTTTGGCTGCATTGCTAATTATTACAATTGCTATCATCTGCCGAACTGCTTTATAATTTTTTACGTAACCTTCTTTTGAGTGTTATTAAACTCTTTCTCTATTTCTATTTAGTTTTCCTATGCATTTTTCTTTAGTCTTCTGAATAGTGTCTTTAATCAAATTCTTATCAGTTTTTCCATTTATAACCTCAAGAGGTGTGGCTTTAATTGTAGAATGATAAGATTTGTTATACCATTCTATGCTTTGAAATACTTTTTCCGCTGTCGAAAGGCTTGGTTTTTCAATTTCTAGGACTCTAATTCTTTCGGATAGAGTATTATGAAATCTTTCGATATCTGAATTCCCAGTATGACTGTTTGGTTTTGTAAAATGAACTTCTATTTCTTCTTTCCTAAAAAAATCTTTTATGTTAATTGAGTTGAATTCATTATCTAATATTAACATTCTGGGTCTACCTTTGATAGAAAAGAATAATCTAAGCTTTTCTATAATAGTTATACTGTTTCTATCTTCTAGCTGAAATGCCATAGCAAATTTCGCAAATTTGTCTATAAAAGTAAGGAAGTAACATTTTTTATTTATGTATATATCCGCGTGAACTATTTCATTTATATCTGATGGTGTTTTCGTTAATTGAAATTTTGGTTTTAAAGGTTTTCTATCATATTTTGCTCTATTGCAAACGTCGCAATTATTTATATATTTTTGAATCAAAACTTTCAAATTTTTCCAGTATATTAGTTTTTTCAATTTTTCATAATTTTCGTTAATACCTGCATGGCCTGTTTCATTTTTATGATATTGAGCAATTTGTTTATAAACTTGTTCTTCATTTTTCATATCTTTAGCATGGAATTCACATCTAAAAAACTTTACATGTCTATTAAATATTTGAATAAGCTTTTGCTGAACTATATTGTACTGATTATCGGTTAAATAAGAAAAAATACCTACTTTTCCACTATTTATGTGCTTACGACAAAGATCTATGAAATTATTATTTTTTATATCTTCTGCGCTAATAAAAATTTTCTTCGTGTTGCCTAGTTCTTCAGATTCCATAATTTTCTTGTTTGTTAAAATGATTTGTGTATTGAAGCGATTTACAATAGTGTGTAAAATTGGAAAATGATCATTTAGTTCCTCCTCTTGAGAGTGGATTGTAGCATTTGTGCTTATGTTGTCTTCTTCCAATGAATGAATCTCGCCTGTGTTACTATCTATTCTACTTAGAAAATCGGCTACGTTATTTTCCTTTCCTTTCACGTAATTTATATTAATATTGTATTCACCTAGTTTAATTAACCATCTTTGCAATCTTGGGTTAATGTCTTTTCCCTTGTTTTTTATTTGGAGCCACTTAAGTGGTTGGTGATCGGTTAAGAGATCGAATGCTCTGCCATAAATGTATGGTCTATAATATGTCACTGCCCAGACAATAGCTAGTAGTTCTTTTTCTGTAGTGGAATAACTTCTTTCGTGTTTGTTAAGTGTTCGACTAGCATAGCTTATAGGATGACTGTCCTGGGTTAATACTGCGCCAATTGCAAAGTCACTTGCATCAGTTGAAATGCCAAATTTTTTGTTAAAGTCTGGATATTTCAATATTGGTGGGCTTACTAATAGATTTTTAAGTTTTTCAAAGGATGATATGTACTGAGGATCGCGAGTGTTTATTTTAATATCCTTTTTTAAATATTTTGTTAAACCATGTGCTACTTTAGCGTAATCTCTTACAAATTTTCTATAATAACCTGTTATACCTAGGAATGATTTAATTTGCTTTGATGTAGTAGGCAACTTTAGTTTTTGTATGTTTTCGATTTTGCTTAAATTTGGTTGTATCCCTTCTGTTGTTAAAGTGTGACCTAGAAATTCAGTTGTTTTCGCGAAAAATTTGCATTTATCTACCTGAATCTTTAAATTATGTTTTCTTAATGCTGAAAATATTTTGGTGATATTTTGGGTATGTTCTTCAATACTTGAACTAAAAATTAAGATGTCGTCTAAATAAACTACACATATCTTGTTGATATATTCCCTAAGAACTGAATTCATTAAACGTTGGAAAGTTGCTGGTGCATTCTTTAGTCCGAACGGCATTCTTATAAATTCAAAGTGTCCTTGGGGTGTAGAGAAAGCTGTTTTTGGTCTATCTTCTTCTTTTATTAATACTTGATGAAAGCCTTTTGCAAGATCTAATGTTGTAAAATACTGAGCTCTTCCAAGTTTGCTGAGTATTGTTTCTATATGGGGTATTGGAAATTTGTCATCTATAGTGACTTCGTTTAGCTTCCTGTAGTCAATAACTATTCTCCATTTTTTCTTCATTGAATTGTCTTGCTTTTTCGGTACAATCCAAAGAGGCGAGTTGTACGGGGAATTACTTTCTTTAATTATACCTTGGCGCAACATCTCGTTCATCTGTCTAATAATTTCTTCTTCATGAATTTGGGGATATCTATAAATTTTATTATAAGTTGGTCTACTTGTTTTTGTAACTATTTCATGCTGAATTTCATGAGTATGAGAAAGGTTTTTACCTTCTTGGAAAAATAAATCGCTATTTGCTTTTAGAATGTATTCTAATTTTTGCTTTTCTTCTTCATTCATGTCACTATTTGATAAAATATCTAGCAAATTCTCTTTACATTCTGTAAGTATATTAATATCTTCGTAATTGTAAGGGCATGAGTTTATAAATTTAATTTTATTGCCGTTTATTTCTACATACTCCTTTTCTAAGTTAATTATTGCTTTAATAGGTTTTAAAATATTTTGTCCTATTATTGCATCAAAGTTTTTATTTTTTATGTTGGTTAGTTTCCAATGTATATAACTTTTTTCATTGAATTCGTTTGGGGTTGGGGTGACTAACTCTTTATTTAGGGAAAAATTTTCCTTAATGGTGCTAAAGTGTATTGGTTTATCAAGCTCAATGCATTCATAATCTTTTAACACATTATATTTCAATAATGATGTTGTAGACCCTGTGTCAATAAGACATTTAATTTTGGAATTTTTTATGGTCACTTCTATTATCGGTAACGATTGTTTTGGGCTGGCAACCGAAAATTTGCTTGTTCTTGAACGTGATCTATTTCCATCGGTTCGGGGGGTTTTGTCTCCTTTGGACTGAATTATATCTTCTAGATTGTTGTGAATTATTTTGCCTACTTTGTCCAAAGCTAAATTGTTGATAATTGTCATTTTGGTTAGAATTGTTACGAAATTCTCTCGGCTGATTTTGTCCAAATTGAAAATTATTGGAATTTTGCATATACTGGTTATTATTGAAATTGCCAAAATTGTGAGACAAAGAATTTCTATTTGAAAAATTTCTATAATTATTTCTTTTATAATTGTTTTGTCTTTTATCAAATTGTATTAGCAAACCTGTCTCTTGAAGAACGCTAAAAGCCTCTCTAATGGTGCTTATATTTCTACTAATCACTACACTGCTTAAGTTGGGGTGTATCCCATTTAAAAATGTTTTTAGAATTAAACTTTCGTTGTTAATTGGGGAAAATTCTATAGGCTTTATCCTATCGAATTCATGTTTTAAATTTAGTTTATCTAAAATATCTTTTAAATTTTGGAAATATTGACTTACGTTATAGTTTCGTAGTACAATCGCCTGATTGTAAAGGGTGTGGTACGACTCCTTTACTCCAAAATTCTTTATGAGTTCTTCTCTCATTTGCTGCCATGTTGGTGTAGGTCCCAAAGGCCGGATGACACTTGCTGCTTCTCCTTTAATTTTTGTTTTGACGTGTCGCTGCGTTACAAATTCCAACATTGATGGGTTGGGGTTGAATAAAGGAAGGATCATGTCAACTTCCCTGATGAATGATGATAAATCTCTGCCGTCAAAGTCCATGATTCTTGAAGCTTCCTTCAAAATTTGCGATCCTGTCATCTGAAGTGGTTGCTGCTCGCCTGGATTCATTGCTGATGTATCCTCTTTTATTACAACTGAACTTGTTGTTGTTGCTTTGTATGGTGCACTTCGCTCTTTCTGCGTCTTCTGTGTGTGGGGCATTAATCTTTAATCCCACTCTTCCTGGTAATGTTGATGGGCGGAATGAAGCTATTCTTCGCCTTCACAAATTGTAGTCCTCGGAGTCGCTCTCCGACGTTCCAGATAACTTGTGTAGAAACTTAAATTTCTTAAACTTGGCTATCTGTGCCGACCGACTTATATATTTGTATATATAAGAGATCTTTTTAAAATGGGAGCTAATCTTAAGATTTGCTTCCCGTTGCTAAAGCTTACGAAACTTAAAAACTTCAGTTTTTAGTATCGCTCAACTTTGCAGTTTGTTTTTACCGACTGCGCCAGTTTTAGGTTTGTTCGAGCGGAGGAATAAAAATGCCAATGATGTTGTTTCTATGACATTATATTTTATTCTCTGATGTTTCAAGTTATGTTCTGCTTATATAACTACTAAAGTGATTACAATTTTCTTAATCTATTTCTTTGTTTTGTTTATTTTCTTATGAAATACAATATTTGTAAAATGTAATCTTATTTTCTATTGAATGCAAACAAACATGACTGTGGGGTTTACCCGATAATGTTTGGGTTATCATTATAGTCAAACATAAGGACCAAAACATGTTTGTATGCATTTGCATTATGAATACAATATTTGTAAAATGTAATCTTATTTTCTATTGAATGCAAACAAACATGACTGTGGGGTTTACCCGATAATGTTTGGGTTATCATTATAGTCAAACATAAGGACCAAAACATGTTTGTATACATTTGCATTATGTTCTTTATCTCTACTTGTTATCTTATATTTTTTGTAATGTTTACTTGTTTTTCTTTAATCTTTTATTTTGTCCAATTTATAGTATTTTGTTGTGTGGTGTCTGGTTGGGATGATAGTGTACATGGATAATGAGTTCTCAAGATTACATACTGGAAGCGAAGATATAAATGAAGAAGCCGTAGAAATAGGAAATGATATTTTACAACATATTCTCCTGTTAACAAATGAGCGACTGAAATTCATTCACAGTCGATGGATGAGCGATTGATCGGCACTCACAATAGCACCGGTAGTCGATAATCGCTCAGTAGTCGTTTATATTCTGTTAGTCGATACTTGGAAGTTAAGTTTTTGCCCAATTTTACCCATTTTAGGCAAAAAGATTCACCCTTATAAGGCAAACAAACTCTCTAAATTTTATTAAGATTACTTGCATATTGTCAACATATTCGGTACAAAGCCACCCGGGAGGTCAAAAATCTTTGTATTAGGTATATGATGACTCAGAGAAGTATTGACCCAATTCAACCCATTTGTAAAGCACAAACATACTACTATTAGGAAAGGATTCTCTCTGAATTTCAATTATACGTATATCTCACATATTGACAGATTTTTACTGTAAAAAATCAACTATGAGCACGGGTCCACATATTGAGTACCTATCAGTGCTTAAACAGTTTTAATTTGATTTGGGTAATTTTTTAATTTATCGCGCACTTAGTAGTTTTTAACCGTACCGTTATATCGGATCATAACAATTTCATCCTTTTTAGGAGTTCTTATAATGTTTGCGCTAGTCGGATTTGGTTGTTGTTGTTTTAATGGTTTAAGAGATATGTGCATTAAGCTTCGTACAGGGCGGGCATATACCAAGTTTTATCAAGATATCTCAATTTTTTGAAGTTGCAGCTTGCACGGACGGACAGACAGACATTCACTCGGATTTCAACCTGTCGCATACAAACAACCATTAGTTGAACAGAACTATTATACTCTGTAGCAACATGTTACAAGAGTATAAAAATGTAAGTGCGTTTAATCACATATTTATGATTGTATTAGAAGCCTATTCTGCAAGATTACGTGTTCTTGTTATTTGAAGGCACTATACTTAAACATTCTAAATAACTGGTTGTGTGGGAGACATATGTTATAGTTGACCGATTTTATTTATTTTATCCGTTATTGTTAAGTATGTTTTAGGGAACAGTTCTTAAAAATTCCGTGCCCTTAGCCTATTAATTAAAGGCTGGCAACCTAAAACAAATAACTGAAAAATCGGTTGCATGGCAGATAAGTGATATTGTTGTCCATACGGATATCTCAAATACTGACGAAAAAAGAAAACCTAAACATTAAGAATCGGTAAGGTAAATCAACCAGCTTTAATGGGAACTGAGGTACACCCAACTCGTTTTTTAGACGGTTCCTTTTTACATGGATTTGAAGTTACACTGTTGAAAAAAAAAATTGTAAAGAATTTTTAATTTAGGACGGTTTCAAAATCACTGTCTTGTTATTATGTTTGTTTTTATCTTACTTAATGCTCTCGCAATATTTTATCAATTCTTCCTGCTATAAATTAGATTTGAACATTTCTGACCTCAATAAGTAAAAAGGTATTTTATCTATAAATTTTTTTTTTTTGTTGAAGTTTTTTAAAAATAAAATTTTTGTCCTTACTACAGATAACAAAATATCCAAAATTTCAAAGATTCGTAAATTTAAATTAAAATTAAATTGGAAGTAAAATTAAAAATCTTGAACTGTCTGGCAAGAGTTGAAGGCTCAACATCAACTATCAGGACCATTAAGAAAAATGAAAAAGAAACACGGAAATCTGTCATTAGTTCATCAAAACATTGTTCCGTCGTCATACATTAGAGATGAAGTGTGAGTAAAAATGGAAAAATGTGTGGTGTTTTGGATTGAGGATTTATTGCAAAAGAGAATACCTGCAGATGGACATATGTATGTATTATAAAGCAGAGGTCATTACAAATTTATAAGCAACTGCAGATATCACAGCCATCAACAAGTCGTCACGGGTTTTTCCTACCCATTTGCCCACCCCCCGGGGAAGAGGGACGATGGAAAAGACCTTTAGGCGCGACCGGCTTAGAGGCCCCCCGATTTGGTCTGGGACTTTAAGGGGTGGGGTTATTTTTTGGCACCGGGAAATTTTGCCCCCCGACGAAACCCCCAAATGGGGGGGCGATGACCCCCAAAAGGACGTAGATGATTCCAGCAAAAAAAAATTTATCAAGCTACCGGCTGTCTCCGGATCGAAAAACTACCAACCGATCGATCATGTTGGATAGACGGAAGACACGTCTCCAGTTTTTTAGATGTGGGCGCTCCCCAGGTCCTAAATCGACTCGGACCCCATCTTGTTGCAGCTAAGATTCGCACCCGCCTCTGTGCAGCAAAAAAACCCCGCCACCAAACACAAGGAAGGTTCGACGTCGAGAAGCTGCAATCACAACAGACAGCCGAACGATTTTCTACTCGGATTGCACTCCTGCTCTCTGAGAGCACTCGTCAACAACTCGGTATAAGGGAACTGTGGGACGGGATTTCAAACTCCTTACGTACAGCGCAACCGAAACCATTGGTTTTGAAAAACAAAAAAAAGCTGGTACGACGAGGAGTGCCGTGTCCACGGAGATAAAACAGGTGCCTACCTCGCAACGTTACGATCGACCCCTACACGTGCGGGATGGGATAGATACCGAGAGTTGAAGAGGGAAGCGAGACGCATTTGTAGACAGAAGAAGAAAAAGGCTGAAATGCGTGAGTACGAAGAGCTTGATAAGCTGGCCGACAGGGGTAATGCTCGAAAATTCTACGAAAAAATGCGGCGGCTTACGGAAGGTTTCAAAACCGGAGCGTATTCCTGTAGAACCCCCAAAGGGGATCTAGTCACGATGCCCAGAGCATACTTAAATTATGGAGGGGAAAACTTCTCCAGCCTGTGAATGGCAGTGAACGCACAAACCAAAAAAACCATTCCCCCAAACGATGACGATGGACAGACGTTCCCTTACCCCCCGAAGGTTGAAACAATTTCCCGCCGAAAAACAACAAAGGGAGGGGGCCCACGGATTGCCGGCCCAGCTTTCCAAAAAGGCGGCGAAGAACTGATAAGGGGCTATCAGCTTCTTTTTTAAAAATTTGGCCGAAACATCCCAACGATTAATTTGTGTGCTATCCCCCTAAAAAGGGGACCCCACAATCTACGCCAATACCGGGGGTTAGCCTCGCCCTCCCTATAAGGTTCTATGGGCGTTTGTGTAAAATTACCCCCCGTAA
>NW_026089623.1:27858518-27976090 GCF_024586455.1 Bactrocera neohumeralis
CACAACACCTCATCACACACCAGCTCACAGCATACCCCAATACACACACGCATCAAACACCGATCATTACTACAACACAACAACCATACGATTATTAACGAGACGACTCGTAATGTCAGCTAATATTCACCACCCAAACCATCAAAAGGGATTGATCCGACCGGGATTGGGCTCTTACCGTTTGCATCCGTGAAGCAAAGCAGTCGTCCGTGACATTTTATTTTCATTTTTTTTCAACGCAATCATCAACGCAAATTTCCTATTAAAAACGCCAAGTGACGGGAGTGAAGTGAATCAGCAAGTTCGTCCACCGTGTGCAGCAGTGGGTTCCGCAGAACGTCACAACAAACTATAAACATAGAGTATATATACATATATACATCAATTTTGGAATCAAATAAATTTTATAACGAGTGTGAAAAGTGCGTTTTATTTTCGATCTAATACGTATACTATACCACGTAAGTATACTAGTGGCATACGTTACTAAGGGCAGCTCCTTTTCGTGCTGTCGAAAGCAGCTTTGAAATCGACGAAGATGTGGTGTGTGTCGATTCTTCTTTCACGGGTCTTTTCCAAGATTTGGCGCATGGTGAATATCTGGTCGGTTGTTGATTTTCCAGGTCTGAAGCCACACTAATATGCTCCAATCAGTTTGTTGACGGTGGGCTTTAATCTTTCACACAATACGCTCGATAGAACCTTATATGCGATGTTGAGGAGACTAACCCCACGGTAGTTGGCGCAGATTGTGGGGTCACCTTTCTTATGGATTGGGCATAGCACACTTAAATTCCAATCGTTGGGCATGCTTTCGTCCGACCATATTTTACAAAGAAGCTGATGCATAATCCCTATTAGTTCTTCGTCGCTGTGTTTGAATAGCTCGGCCGGCAGTCCGTCGGCCCCTGCCGCTTTGTTGTTCTTGAGGCGGGCAATTGCTATTCGAACTTCTTCATGGTCGGGTAATGGAACGTCTGCTCCATCGTCATCGATTGGGAATCGGGTTCTCCTTCTCCTGGTGTTGTGCGTTCACTGCCATTCAGCAGGCTGGAGAAGTGTTCCCTCCATAATTTAAGTATGCTCTGGGCATCAGTGACTAGATCACCTTTGGGGGTTCTACAAGAGTATGCTCCGGTCTTGAAACCTTCTATTAGCCGCCGCATTTTTTCGTAGAATTTTCGAGCATTACCCCTGTCGGCCAGCTTATCAAGCTCTTCGTACTCACGCATTTCGGCCTCTTTCTTCTTCTGTCTACAAATGCGTCTCGCTTCCCTCTTCAACTCTCGGTATCTATCCCATCCCGCACGTGTAGTGGTCGATCGTAACGTTGCGAGGTAGGCAGCCTGTTTTCTCTCCGCTGTGACACGGCACTCCTCGTCGTACCAGCTGTTCTTTTGCACTTTTCGAAAACCAATGATTTCGGTTGCAGCTGTACGTAAGGAGTTTGAAATGCCGTCCCACAGTTCCCTTATACCGAGTTGTTGACGAGTGCTCTCAGAGAGCAGGAGTGCAAGCCGAGTAGAAAATCGTTCGGCTGTCTGTTGTGATTGCAGCTTCTCGACGTCGAACCTTCCTTGTGTTTGGTGGCGCGCGTTTTTTGCTGCACAGAGGCGGGTGCGAATCTTAGCTGCAACAAGATGGCGGTCCGAATCGATGTTAGGACCTCGGAGCGCACGCACATCTAAAACACTAGAGTCGTGTCTTCCGTCTATCACAACATGATCGATCTGGTTGGTAGTTTTTCGATCCGGAGACAGCCAGGTAGCTTGATGAATCTTCTTATGCTGGAATCTAGTACTACAGATAACCATATTTCGGGCCCCGGCGAAGTCAATCAGCCTCAAGCCACTTGGGGATGTTTCGTCGTGGAATTTACCGACCGTAGTGTCAAAGATACCTTCTTTGCCCACCCTGGCGTTAAAGTCGCCAAGCACGATTTTGACATCGTGGCGGGGGCAGCCTTCATAAGTGCGCTCCAAGCACTCATAGAAGGCATCTTTGGTCACATCGTCCTTCTCTTCCGTCGGGGCGTGGGCGCAGATCAGCGATATGTTGAAGAACCTCGCTTTGATGCGGATTGTGGCTAGACGTTCATTCACCGCAGTGAATGATAGTACTCGGCGACGGAGTCTCTCTCCTACCACGAATCCAACACCAAACTTGCGCTCCTTTATATGGCCACTGTAGTAAATGTCACAAGGACCTACTCGTCTCTGTCCTTGTCCCGTCCATCGCATTTATTGGATGGCGGTGATGTCAGCCTTTGTTTTTACGAGGACATCAACCAGCTGGGCAGCGGCACCTTCCCAATTAAGGGACCGGACTTTCCAGGTGCATGCCCTTAATTCGTAGTGCTTATTTCGTTTGCCATGGTCGTCATCAAAAGGGGGGTCTCTCATCCGAGGCTGGTTATAGCTATTCACTGGGGGTGTTTTTTTACGTGGCGGGTCCCAAACCCAGCGCACAACCCTATGTAGGGGATGTTTCGATTTCTCACTTTAGCTCGCCTTCGAACGGATGTTCTTAGGCTACCCAGAGGATACTTGGTCAAAGACCGGAAGTAGTGAGCTGCTTGAGCCATGTGTAAAAGAATCACTTTTGGCCACTCCCAAGTGAATGGCGATCAGAGAACTTTCCTCACTTGCGTGAACTTCTACACATGACTCCATCCTCCGAGTTCAATTGTCCGATGAATTTTACATGTGCTTTCGTAAGCCTCACTTTTTTGCCTGATCACGTCATTCAATTACACGGGGAAACCAGTTAACCATTGGATCAATTTTTATTTAATTTCATCTTAATTTAAGTTTCCAATATTTCGGATAAATAACAAAAATTCAAAAGGAGTCAAGACTTCCCTTATTTAAGTGTCATTTCAGTAGGGAGTGAACAAACAATAACATAAAGAAATTAATAATTACGAATTAATAAGATGTTTATATTATTATATATTATGGTACATGCGTAATGAAAATATCCATAAAGATCTTGGTATTCCTATGGTAAAGAAAGAAGTAGAGGACTGTAGAATTAAATATATATCTAAACTCCGAGATCACCCCAACCCTTTGGCTAATGCTTTGGTATATTCCATTCGATTAAACACGCCTTAAAAGAAGATATATGCCCGCGTACTAAGGAGCAACGTATCACCGAAACAGTTCAATCACTTGCTTGAGCTTGTCTTGTTTTTAAATAAATTTAAGATTTTATAACTTATTGTTAGGTTTTTTTTACAACAAAAAAGAAGATTGAATAAATAAAAAGATATTGCAAAAAAAAAATATTATTATAACGCAACTAGCAGCCCACCCGGCTTCGCACGGGTATTAAACAATCATTTCAAAAGTTATAATCCCACACATACTTTCTCGTTTTTGGGTGGAGTCATTAAAAATGAGTAAAATTAAGGAAATTCGAACATGAAAATATTTTTTTGTATCATTATTATTTTTTAATTTCTGTAAAAATGCCTTTTACTATCTTTGCTCCGGTAGTGCGTTAATTAAATAAATTTTTCGCATTACAGCTAAGTATGTTTGACTATAGCAATTGCTGATCTGCATATGATATGAAATAGATTTGTAAGAATTGTGGACTTTGGCCTGATGATGGTAGAAGGCTACCTATTGGATGATACACTCTGCGCCCAGGCTCCGAGAGTTGCCCCTCCAAGATGTCAAAATCATGCTTGGCGACTTTAACGCCAGGGTGGGCAAAGAAGGTTTATTTGCCACTACAGTCGGTAAATTCAGCCTCCACGATGAAACATCCCCAAATGGGTTGAGGCTGATCGACTTCGTCGGAGCACGAAATTTGGCACTACAGTCGGCAAGTTCAGCCTCCACGATGAAACATCCCCAAATGGGTTGAGGCTGATCGACTTCGTCGGAGCACGAAATATGGCTACCTGTAGTACTAAATTCCAGCATAAGAAAATTCATCAAGCTACCTAGCTGTCTCCATATCTATCATGTCATTCGCATCCGCCTCTGTGCAGCAAAAAACGCACGCCAACAAACACAAGGAAGGTTCGACGTCGAGAAGCTGCAATCACAACAGACAATTGAACGGTTTTCTACTCGACTAGCACTCCTGCTCTCTGAGAGCACTCATCAGCAACTCAATATAAGATAACTGTGGGACGGCATTTCAAGCTCCTTACGTACAGCTGCAACCGAAACCATTGGTTTTCGGAAAATGCAAAAGAACAGCTGATATGACGAGGAGTGTTGTGTCGTAGCGGAGAGAAAATAGACTGCCTACCTCGCAACGTTACGATCGACCACAACACGTGAGGGATGGGAAAGATATCGAGAGTTGAAGAGGGAAGCGAGACGCATTTGCGGACAGAAAAAGAAAAAGGCCGAAATACGTGAGTATGAAGAGCTTGATAAGCTGACCGACAGGGGTAATGTTCGTAAAAAACGCGGCGACTAACAGAAGGCTTCAAGACCGGAGTATAATATTGTAGAACCCCCAAAGGTGATCTAGTGATAGCATAACAGTGAAAGCATGACACCATGACACGTCGAACCCGAGTCCTTAATCGATCACGACGGAACAGACGTTCCATTGCCGACCATGAAGAAGTTCGAATAGCAATTACCCGTTTGAAGAAGAACAAAGCGGCGGGGGAGGATGGATTGTCAGCCGAGCTATTCATGGTGGCGAAGAACTGGTAAGGAGCATGCATTAACTTCTTTGTAGAATGTGGTCAAAAACGGAGGCCCCACAATCTGCGCCAACTACCGTGAGATAAGTCTCCTTAACATCTCATATAGGGTTCTATCGAGCGTATTTTGTGAAAGATTAAAGTCCACCGTCAACAAACTGATTGGACCTTATCAGTGTGGCTTAAGATCTGGAAAATCAACAAACGACCAGATATTCACCATGAGCCAAATTTTGGAAAAGACCCGTGAAAAGAGAATCGACTCTGATCATGTTGATATCGTTGGCCTCAACACCCGCGCCGTTAGTTCTTTTTTCTCCAGACTGGATAAGGAAGCAAAGCAAATGGATCTGGCAGTGAACGAGGGCAAGAATAAATATCTCCTGTCCTCAAACAAACAGTCGTCGCACTCGCGACTAGACTTCCTCTACACTCTTGACAGTCATTACTTCGAAGATGTAAATCATTTCATCTATCTTGGAATCAGCATTAACAGCCTCGAAATTCAACGCAGGATTCTCTTGCCAACAGGTGCTACTTCGGACTGAGTAGGCAATTGAGAAGTAAAGTCCTCTCTCGACGAACAAAAGAAGAAGAAAGGTCCTGCGAAAGATTTATGGTCCTTTGCGCGTCGGCCACGGGGAATATCACATTTAATTGCACGCGATTGCGATGCGTATTTGACTTGCAAGACGATTTACAGTTTCTGATGAAGATTGTTCATCACGGCGTGATTTTGATACCCTCGCCTGGGAACTACAAGTATTTCTAAAAAATTCAGATCTAAAATCCATAAAAAGTAATTGAAAAATTATAAGAATTACTTGAGTCGCAAAGCTGTTCGGATACTGAAATTTGAGAAAAAAACACTAGTTCAAATAAATAATAATAACCTACACTTTTTTAAAGAACTTCCCAACTGCAATAGCAATCAATTTGACAGTTAGTGTGCTATAAGCTTTTGCCTGTTGTTATTCTAACGGATATATAATCCCCGTTAGGATGATAGGGGTTATCTAGGTTGTTGTCATCTAGCGGGAAGCCCAGGAAACGTTCTGTTTCGACGGGGTCGAACCAAAGGGAAAAGATGAGGGGGCAAGGTGGCCAATGTCATGCTGGGACTCATTGCACGCAGGACATTTGTTGGATAAGTCTGGGTCTATTCTGGACAAGTAGGAGTTTAACTTGCTACAGTATCCAGAACGAAGCTGCGCAAGGGTCACTCGCGTTTCTCGCAGCAACTCGAGCTCTTCGCCTGCAATGGGTGGTGATTTGACTCCAAGAACGCCATTCACTGGAAGGGAGTCGGTGAAGGTCTTGATACATGCACTGTGAATGGCGGTCAGTACCTGTCGGAAGTGAGTTGCGTCCGAAGTCCGTTCCTAGGAGGTGGTTCCACTCCAAGCAGTCGGCTGCAGGGGTGATTTCTGCGAAAACATCCTAGCAGGAACTGTTTGGAGAGGAGGTCATTATGCTCCTTAATTGGGATTATAAAATTTCTTACTATGTAGATATTTCGTCGTGTTCCGGAGTGCAGTGTTCTGGCAGGTCTGAAGTTTCTTCATCTGCGTACCACTGCAATAGTACGAATGGTTGTCGACCGCTCATGTAGTTCATGGTCCACCTCTTGAGTCCTGGAGTGAGCGTAGTTTTTTCGATGTACTGCAGAAGCGTTGTGTGATTGACAATGTCAAAAGCTTTTGTCAGATCCAACACTACGAGTAACGTTCTCTCACAGGGTGGGCTCAGGTGGTGAGTGAAGGTCGGGAGTAGCAAGGCCTCAAGTGTGTTCACTACCGGGTCGACAGGACTTTCGTTTGTTGGAGGGTTTTCCAGGTTTCAGTAGTGGGACCACTCTTCCGATCCGATCCAACGCCATTCCCCTACGATCGTTGGACCGCAGCTATCGAAACGCGTTCCCGGTTCATAAGTGCAACTATCTCCTCGATCTTACTCTGGGGCCCGTTGCAGTTGAATTGAAGCATACGGGTTTGTCGTGGGTGTCCGTGGGTGATTTTTCGGGTGAAAGAGTGACGTGTAGGTGGTGTTTATTGTAGCTGTAGAACCCGCAGGAGTTGCACTGTGGGGTTGCCACTGTTCAGTGTTGCGGGGGCAGACTCCTGCAGCATGGGGCAACGTACGACTCCCTCCAGTCACGCGTGTGCGCAGCCCGGAAGACGCCGGAAAGTAACACCAGCAAGTGCAGGAATTGCAATTGACTTATGTGACGTTCCAAAGTATGACGATCTGACACACGGAACAGACTGTGCAGGAAACCAGGAGTTGCTGAGTAGATCTCGCACGAGAATTGGAGCGGGATGATGGTTGGGGTGGGGGGGACAAGTCAGAATGGGAGCTATGCTGCACAGCCGTAGAGGCTACTGTCGCAGTATTGCGTTGGCAGCATGGGGCCACGTAACTCGTCGTCCAGTCTATATGTGTCTTAAGACCTGAGCAGGTTTTAAGATGGCTCAATCCATTGCATGTGTTACACCTGACCGACTGGAGTTTGGATGGAGCCTTTTAGCGCAAACGCAGCAGAAAAATTCCTCCGGGCTCAGGTTGGACTCGATGCCAGCACTAGTCAGGAGGATACGGAGCAACCCTGATGCAAGGCTTTGCTCTAATGACGGCAAAGTTAGATGAACACTTACCGATCCAAACGAAGTTAGATCGCGGAAAAAGCAGCCCTTGGCCGGATAAAATCTGGGTCATTTCGGGTGCGTAGAACCAGCTGTCGTGGGAAGTGCTTGCACCAAAAATTACATATTGTCATTGAAGCACACTTAGATATGAAGTCATTTGTTTTGGTAAGGATTAATTTAAAAGTATAAATAAAAAAGCTTTTATAGCGTCGACATTTATCTATATTTTTTTTTAATTGATAAAAACATTTATTGTGACAAAACCATAATACTCGAAATATGCTGTCGCTACTTTTTTGGTAGATATTATACATTATGATGTGTAAGAAATATAAAATGTATATGAAAAGTGTAGTACATTATTTTGTTCCATAATCAATGGTTGGAGTTTTAGTATGGATCCCTAATTTTTTGAAAATTTAGTATAGCCTTTGTTCGCCACAGATAGTGTAGCTTCCCAACAGAGAAAAAATTTTTCAAATTGTATTCATATTTATAAGTGTATTTAAAGTTATTTACCTAATTCGGGGTATGGGTATAATTTATACCATCGGAATCACCACGAAAAACGGAAAAGTTTCAATTTTAGCTGTCAGAATTTTCATTTCACTACCGCTTGGCACACAGCCTTCATCATATGAAAAATGACAGTCTGTGTATACCTTAACCATTTGTAACGCTGTAGGTAATTTGGTATTACAACAAATGTCAACAATTATGGCGTGCATTTAAGGAGCGGACGCTTTATAATAGAAAACAAGTATTTTTTAAATATGAAACACAAATTAAAAAATTCTTTTGCGGTTTAATTTCATTAATCAATTCGGGTCTTTATATAAATTAATTGTCGCGAGCTAGCAATACAGCCAACTAGTAAAAACTTATGTATGAAACTAAAGAACCGGAAAAAATGTACGTAGAAGATGTTACATCTAAATTCAGTGTATTAATGATATGGAGGGATACGATCGTTCGAAAGTAACAATCCTAGCAAGCGCTTAGGAGCAAAATTAAATTATAAAAGTTCAAACAAAAGGTAAAAATCTTTATTAAAATTAATTAATATAATCATCATTCTCGGTTATAATTTCAGCCTTAAAATAAAATATCAACATATATAAATTGGAAAGGAAGGTCATATAACAAAATGACGGTTCAGTTAAATTCCTTTAATATGGCAAATATGAATCTTCCTCTCACAATAACGCCTATTATACCCGCTTTGAAAGATTTAACTTTTTCTACTGCGTCGAAATCAGATACGAACTCTCTGCAACCGGATTTAACATTTCATTGTATGTGCTGCCCTGCATACTTTATAAATCCATATATGTTATATCAACATATGAACAATCAACATCCACAACCATTAGAAAGCGACGAAGAGAATAAAACCGCATCTGATGATGATGATCAAGATTATAGTTGGGTACTTGAACCAGTTTGCGAAATAGTTGATATGGAGGGCGATGATGGAGATGATGATTCGGATAGCGATTCGGATTCAGACGATGATTCTTCCAGCAGTTCTTCTCAAACTTCAAGCAGTAGTTCAACTACTGTTAGCGTTTCCAATTCCAATTCGGTAACTATAGATACCAGTTTGAATAACCATCAAGGTCAAGATGAAGATTACACACGTATGACTTCAGTAAGTACCAACACAGTGCCACCCGCTATTTATGAAGAGATTGTTGGAAATGAGTCCACAAATTCTTTCTGTACAACTAGTGAGTCTGCGTATCCAATGATTAAATTAAAGACTGCGGATCCTCGTGAATCTACTTCGATCATATTACTTAAGCCATTGACGAAAAATATTAGCGATGAATGCTTAACTAATATGGCTATAATACCCGTTCTCCCCAAGCCAGGGAGAGGAAGACGCAGCGCAGCACAAAATGCACAACTTGCTGCTTTAACAAATGGAGACCAAAAATGTTTTCAATGTGCACATTGCGAAGCCTCATTTCAAAACGCCGGGGACCTTTCAAAACATGTGCGATGCCATATTACTAACAAACCATTTCAGTGTGCAATCTGTGAAAAGACCTTTACACACATCGGCAGTTTGAATACTCACATTAGAATTCATAGTGGTGAGAAACCGTATAAGTGCGAATTATGTCCAAAGGTAAGTAGAAAAAATTTTTATTCAATTATTATTAATAAAAAATTTTTTCACGACAGGCTTTCACACAATCAAGCAGTCTAATGGTGCACGTGCGTTCTCATTCCATACGAAAGCCACATCAGTGTTATTTATGCGACAAAGGTAGTCTTATTTTTCATGGCATCTCCTTTACTACATATTTTGATTTCCTATTTTATTTTTATAGGTTTTATTAACTCAAGCTCGCTCGTATTACATCTCAAATCACATGATGACACTGAAGTTTTCAATTGTCCTGAATGTGATAAATCTTTTAAACAAGAAGACTTACTCGAGAAACATTTACAAATGCACACACAACAACTTGTGTATCAGTGTTCCATTTGTCATGCAGCTTTTCGAACATCATCGGAGTTAGTGCAGCATATGAAATGTCACATGGGTGAAAAACCTTTTACTTGCTCTATTTGTGATCGTTCTTTTACGCAATCAGGGAGTCTTGGAATTCATATGCGTATTCACACTGGTGAACGCCCTTTTCAATGCAAACTCTGTGAGAAAGCCTTTACGCAAGCATCTAGCCTCAGTGTTCATATGAAAATTCATTCTGGCGAAAAGTCATACCCTTGTCATATCTGCGGTAAATCCTATAGTCAGCAAACCTATCTAAACAAACACATCCAGGCTCATCTTACTGCTGAACAAAACAACATAGCCATGAATGTTGCGAATGATGTTCAATTATCAGTTGGTATTGTGCCTTCGGAGGAAACGCTAGTTTGTATTGTTTGCGGAGTATTGCATAAAGACGTAAGATCATTAGCACTACATGTTACACAGAAACATGCTGTGTTGTTGAAAGATACTGAACACAGTAGTACAAAACAAATGCAAAGGTCGTCTGATTATGTGGGCGAAGAGGAGCGCCGTTTACAGGAGCAACAATATTTACAACAATTACAATTAATTATGCGCACTGGTGGTGTATTGCCGCAAATTGCTATGGATATCGATATTAGGAAGAGCGATGGGGAATTAGCAAGACCTCGTAACTTTGAAAGTATTGGAGATAACGAGTATAATGGAAATGGCAACATGGAAACTGTTAAACAAAATTTCGACCATAATTCGTTTGATGATTACGGTGCCGAAGAAGAAGTGGAAACAGAGGAATGAAGGATTTTATTATATTAGTGTTCCGTTTTCAAGTTAAGAATCTTTTACGTATGTATATGGACTCGGCTGACATTTTTGACCTGTGGCTTTTCAGTATTGCTTATATATTATTATGAATCGAAAATTGTAAACTTAACATGGTTTGAAAAAATAAAGTTGTTAAGTATATACGGAACTTGGCACAATTCTGATTTCTTTGGCTCCGCGATCTGAAGGTACCGTTGGAAAAGGGAAGTCCCCTTGATTAAAAAATATATCGGGTTATAGGTAAATTAAAATGAGTATAAACATCTTTCCATGTACATATATGGATATTTTCCTATTTAAATTTAATAAGCAAACAAGAAAAAACGTTAACTTCGGCTGCACTGAAGCTAATATACCCTTCACAGGTGCATTTCTTTTAGTAACTATGTGTTCAGTTTCAGTATATGCTATATCAATCGGATCTGAACAATTTTTTCGGAGATTATATTGCTGCCTTAGAAAATAATCTATACCAAATTTCGTGAATATATCTTGTCAAATGCCAAAGTTTTCCCATACAATCATTTGATTCCGTTTGTATGGAAGCTATATGCTATAGTAATCAGATCTGAACAATTTTTTTGGAGATTACATTGTTGCCTTAGAAAATAATCTATACCAAATTTCGTGAATATATCTTGTCAAATGCCAAAGTTTTCCCATACAATCATTTGATTCCGATCATTCAGTTTGTATGGAAGCTATATGCTATAGTAATCCGATCTGAAAATTTTTTTCGGAGATTACATTGTTGCCTTAGAAAATAATCTATACCAAATTTCGTGAATATATCTTGTCAAATGCAAAAGTTTTCCATACCAGCACTAGATTCCGATCATTCAGTTTGTATGGCAGCTACATATATGCTATAGTAAGCCGATCTGAACAAATTTTTTCGGAGATTACATTGTTGCCTTAGAAAATAATTTATACCAAATTTCGTGAATATATCTTGTCAAATGCAAAAGTTTTCCATACCAGCATTTGATTCCGATCATTCAGTTTGTATGGCAGCTATATGCTATAGTGAGCCGATCCGCACAATTTCTTCCGATATTACATTATTTCTATGAACAATAACTTACTCCAAATTTCGTGAAGATTCGTTTTCAAATGTGAAAGTTTTCCATACTAGAACTTGATCCCGATAGTTCAGTTTGTATGGCACCTATATGTTATAGTGGTCCGATGTCAGCAGTTCCGACAAATGAGTAGCTTTTTTAAGAGGAAATTACGTTTGCAAAATTTCAAAACGATATCTTAAAAACTGAGGGACTAGTTCGTATATATACAGACAGTCGGACGGACAGACAGACAGACGGACATGGCTAAATCGACTCAGCCCAACATACTGATCATTTATATATGTATATACTTTATGGAGTCTCCGACTCTTCCTTCTGGGTGTTACAAATATAATATAATATTACGTAATAAAATACTTAGGTTACCACGGGTAATTTCTCGATCAGGATTATTTTTTAAAGTGCTTCATGTTTTTTATAAATAATAATATAATTTTTTTGGGGCGCGGCCGAAGGCCGCCCATACAGGAAGAGGTACTACCTGAAAGTACTTTAGTCACCCCGGGTATTAGCTCAGCAACGGTAATTTTTTTTAGAGCGCGTCCAAAGGCCGCAACGCCGGAAAGAGTACTACGCGAAAGTTCTTCAGTCACCCCGGGTATTGGATCGACAATAGTTATTTTTTTAGAGCGATATGACCTTAATATAATATAATATTGTAATATATAAAAATGTTATATTCCAATGATATCAATTTTATATTATCATAGAGTTTTACTTATTTGTGTTTATTAAATATAAATCACATATTATACTTTTACATATGTATATGAAAAAAGTGTTCACAACTCAATTATAACTTGAAAACGTTGAAAAGAATTTTTTACTATAGTTAAGATAGAAAAATAATCACGTGAAAATAAAGAAAGTGCTGTCGTTAAAAGTCCTTCATAATTAGTGTTTAAGATGTGGCAACGCTCGCATTCCTTATAATTGTAAACAATTTAACCCTTTCAAGGATGAGGGTGCTAAGCGATTTTAAAACTAATAAATTTAAACATTGAGAATTACCATTTGTTAGTACGAATTTTTGAATTTTTAATCGAGAATATTTTAAAAATATAAGTGTGCAACATTATTTTTGCATATTCCTTCTCTGGAGAAGCTCCCCTATCAGTACATACGCCATTTATTCGAAATTCGTTTTTTTGCCCTCCAAAGTCATCGGAATCGGGCCCGGAACTTATTTAATTCTTTGTAACTAGATTTTAACAACTAATTGTAGAATGGATTGTATGTGACCCAGTGCGCTCGTGATTGTTCCTTTTCGCTTCTATGTGTTGTAAACAATGATTTATATACATCGCTGGCTTTTGGATCTTTAGCAACACTATAGTCATTCTTTAAACGCTTTAACTCGGGATCTTCTAATGCATTTTCAGCCACAACCGAACGCTTTAGTTTTTTTGGCACAATCGTTAAAGATTTGCTTGTGGAGGGAGTGTTGTCGTTAAGATATTCAATTTTTTTACATTTCTGTCCTTTTTCAAAAACTTGTTTTTTTTCATCGTTAAAGGTTTCCTCAATTGATAATTTCCCAACATTTGATTTATCCGAAATATTTTGAGACTTTTTATCTTTTTTACTAGATTTTCTTTTTATATTACGTATTTCCATTTTTGCTTGCATTAATTCTAAATCTTCTTCGGACCCATTTAATACGACCACATCTTCAACACTGAAAGGTTCCAAACAGAGAGGGCATGCACTGCCCCCATTATCGTTTCGTTTGATTTGCTTAAGGGCACGTTCCGATATTACACATCCACAAGTCCATAAAGATACAAATCTAAATTTTCCTGACATTTCAAGGCCTATTAACTTGCATACGTAAGGAGCATGACGGGTATCTAATAAACCTTCTGTTTTATCTTCAGCTGTGTATGCCGGGTTCGGGGTAAGCTTAAGTGTTTTGATATCTTTTAAGGTACGAATATGTTTGATAGATTCAGGCTTCTTTTCCTTTTCTAACAATTGCTCAATGATGCTTTGTTTAGAATACAAGCGTCCAAAACCGCACATTACAATTGGCTCTCGTAAATATTCTTGAGTAAGAGCGCAATGTAACCAGCGAAATTCGCGTTCAGCATCTTTATCTTTCTGAAAAGCAAAATATTGGTACAAATAAAAACAAAATCCATAATAACATAATTTACCTGCTCCGGTTTTTTTGCAGTGCGTACAAGTTCATCTCGGCGCGGTATAGTTCCACCATCACATCCCATTTTTATTTTCTTTAATTTTAAATACTTTTTGGAAGATAGGGTATTACGATCAATAGTTTACAGCAGTTTAGTCATAGATAAAATTTAGTTACAATTCATAAGCGATCACTTTTCCGTCTCATCAGATTATACATCGAACAATCGATAGATACATCCTTGCTTTGTCGATTGATTTCCTAAAAGGGGCCATACACGACACATATGTGCGTTCGACCTGGGTGAATTCGTTTCGCCCATACACGACACACAAATCCATTTTGCGTTCGTTCTTCACACAGTGAACTAGCTTGTCGAAAAAATATCGATACATCGATATATCGATATAATTTTTTCAATGTATTGATTATTTTGAGCGATATTTATTGTTTCGATATATCGATATAATATTACAAGTATTTAAAAGGTATAAAAAATGGATATTTGTATGATCAAAAAATTCTAAATACTTTTTTATACTAACATTTTTTGACTTTTTTTGTTTATGGTCGTCTCGATTTCTGTAGGCGTGCTGAGCCGCATGCAGGGGTGCTCTCTTCAGTACTGTCGACCTTATTTCATGGTCCACGATCTTCTCCATGGTTTTTAGTAGGAAAGACGTTAGACTGATTGGCCTGAAGGATTTCGCCAATGAGTAGTCTTTCCTACCCACCTTGGGTATGAAGATCACCTTCCATGTCCTCCATACTTCAGGGATGTACGCAAATGCGAGGCTTTCCCTCAGCAGCCGAATCAGGTGAGGCAGTAAATGCTGCTCCCCCTGTTGTAACAGCGCTGGAAAAATACCATCCACTCCCGGAGACTTGAATCTCTCAAACGAGGCCATTGCCCACCGGATCGAGTCCGCCGTAAAAAGCCGTTTGGCGGTACTCCAATCCTCGCGGGATGGCCTGTGTTCGATCACAGGTAGACACTGGTCTTCCCGAACCGACTCCGGGAAGTGCGCCCGCAGAAGCTCCGTCGCTCTGTCCTCTGCGCTGGTCGTGAATGTCCCATCTCCTCTTTTGATTGCTACTACTGCGTCGTTGGTGCCTCTAGCCAGAGCTTTATGCAGCCGGGCCGCCTCTGGCGTTGAGGTAACGTTCTCGCAGAATCATCTGAAGCTAGCCTGCTTTGCAGACCTGATCTCCTTATTGTATAAAGTGAGATAGCTCCTATATTCCTCCCAGACCCCCGTACGCTTCGCTTTGTTGAATAGTCTGCGTACTTTTTTCCAGAGGTCTGATAGTTTCCTGGACCACCAGGGACTGTTTCGCCTGTCTGTGGTCACCTGTAGGGGGCAGCTGCCATGATAAGCGTTAATGACAGACTCGTTTAGCTTAGATAGCCTAACCTCCAAGCCTGGGCCTGACACGCTGTTATCGGTCTGCTCCCCCCTGCCCAATTCCTCACCTAGTATAACCCTGAAGGCATCCCAGTTCGCCTTCCGAGGGTTGCGTCTGGGGAGGAGTTTCCTGACCTCTGCCTTTAGCGTGAAACTTAAAATCCTGTGGTCTGACAAGGAGGGCTCCGTACAGACTCTCCATTGCGAGACCAATCCATTTGCAGGCTTATTGCTCAAGGTGAGGTCCAGTGGAGGGTGGGGTCAGTGGAGGGTGGGGTCATGTGTAGAAGTTCACGCAAGTGAGGAAAGTTCTCTGATCGCCATTCACTTGGGAGTGGCCAGAAACGATTCTTTTACATATGACTCAAGCAGCTCACGACTTCCGGTCTTTGACCAAGTATCCTCTGGGTAGCCTAAGAACATCCGTTCGAAGGTGAGCTAAAGTGAGAAGGCGAAACACCCCTGCATAGGGTTGTGCGCTGGGTTTGGGACCCGCCACGTAAAAAGCTCACCCCAATGAAAAACCAACAGCAGCCTCGGATGAGAGACGACCATGGCAAACGAAAGAAGGACTACGAATTGAGGGCATGCACCTGGAATGTCCGGTCCCTTAATTGGGAAGGTGCCGCTGCCCAGCTGGTTGATGTCCTCGTAAAAACAAAGGCTGACATCACCGCCGTCCAAGAAATGCGATGGACGGGACAAGGACAGAGACGAGTAGGTCCTTGTGACATTTACTACAGTGGCCATATAAAGGAGCGCAAGTTTGGTGTGGGATTCGTGGTGGGAGAGAGACTCCGTCGCCGAGTACTATCATTCACTCCGGTGAATGAACGTCTAGCCACAATCCGCATCAAAGCGAGGTTCTTCAACATATCGCTGATCTGCGCCCACGCTCCGACGGAAGAGAAGGACGATGTGACCAAAGATGCCTTTTATGAGTGCTTGGAACGCACTTATGAGAGATGCCCCCGCCACGATGTCAAAATCGTGCTTGGCGACTTCAACGCCAGGGTGGGCAAAGAAGGTATCTTTGGCACTACGGTCGGTAAATTCAGCCTCCACGAGGAAACATCCCCAAATGGGTTGAGGCTGATCGACTTCGCCGGGGCCCGAAATATGGTTATCTGTAGTACTAGATTCCAGCATAAGAAGATTCATCAAGCTACCTGGCTGTCTCCGGATCGAAAAACTACCAACCAGATCGATCATGTTGTGATAGACGGAAGACACGACTCTAGTGTTTTCGATGTGCGTACGCTCCGAGGTCCTAACATCGATTCGGACCGCCATCTTGTTGCAGCTAAGATTCGCACCCGCCTCTGTGCAGCAAAAAACGCGCGCCACCAAACACAAGGAAGGTTCGACGTCGAGAAGCTGCAATCACAACAGACAGCCGAACGATTTTCTACTCGGCTTGCACTCCTGCTCTCTGAGAGCACTCGTCAACAACTCGGTATAAGGGAACTGTGGGACGGCATTTCAAACTCCTTACGTACAGCTGCAACCGAAATCATTGGTTTTCGGAAAGTGCAAAAGAACAGCTGGTACGACGAGGAGTGCCGTGTCACAGCGGAGAGAAAACAGGCTGCCTACCTCGCAACGTTACGATCGACCACTACACGTGCGGGATGGGATAGATACCGAGAGTTGAAGAGGGAAGCGAGACGCATTTGTAGACAGAAGAAGAAAGAGGCCGAAATGCGTGAGTACGAAGAGCTTGATAAGCTGGCCGACAGGGGTAATGCTCGAAAATTCTAACAAAAAATGCGGCGGCTAATAGAAGGTTTCAAGACCGGAGCATACTCTTGTAGAACCCCCAAAGGTGATCTAGTCACTGATGCCCAGAGCATACTTAAATTATGGAGGGAACACTTCTCCAGCCTGCTGAATGGCAGTGAACGCACAACACCAGGAGAAGGAGAACCCGATTCCCCAATCGATGACGATGGAGCAGACGTTCCATTACCCGACCATGAAGAAGTTCGAATAGCAATTGCCCGCCTCAAGAACAACAAAGCGGCAGGGGCCGACGGACTGCCGGCCGAGCTATTCAAACACAGCGACGAAGAACTAATAGGGATTATGCATCAGCTTCTTTGTAAAATATGGTCGGACGAAAGCATGCCCAACGATTGGAATTTAAGTGTGCTATGCCCAATCCATAAGAAAGGTGACCCCACAATCTGCGCCAACTACCGTGGGGTTAGTCTCCTCAACATCGCATATAAGGTTCTATCGAGCGTATTGTGTGAAAGATTAAAGCCCACCGTCAACAAACTGATTGGAGCATATTAGTGTGGCTTCAGACCTGGAAAATCAACAACCGACCAGATATTCACCATGCGCCAAATCTTGGAAAAGACCCGTGAAAGAAGAATCGACACACACCACATCTTCGTCGATTTCAAAGCTGCTTTCGACAGCACGAAAAGCCTCGGATGAGAGACCCCCCTTTTGATGACGACCATGGCAAACGAAATAAGCACTACGAATTAAGGGCATGCACCTGGAAAGTCCGGTCCCTTAATTGGGAAGGTGCCGCTGCCCAGCTGGTTGATGTCCTCGTAAAAACAAAGGCTGACATCACCGCCGTCCAAGAAATGCGATGGACGGGACAAGGACAGAGACGAGTAGGTCCTTGTGACATTTACTACAGTGGCCATATAAAGGAGCGCAAGTTTGGTGTGGGATTCGTGGTGGGAGAGAGACTCCGTCGCCGACTACTATCATTCACTCCGGTGGATGAACGCCTAGCCACAATCCGCATCAAAGCGAGGTTCTTCAACATATCGCTGATCTGCGCCCACGCTCCGACGGAAGGGAAGGACGATGTGACCAAAGATGCCTTTTATGAGCGCTTGGACCGAACCCATCAGAGCTGCCCCCGTCCCTATATCAAAATCGTGCTTGGCGACTTTAACGCCAGGGTGGGCAAAGAAGGTATCTTTGGCGCAACAGTCGGTAAATTCAGCCTCAACGAGGAAACATTCCTAAATGGGTTGAGGCTGATCGAGATATGGTTATCTGTAGTACTAGATTCCAGTATAAGAAGATTCATCAAGCTACCTGGCTGTCTCCGGATCGAAAAACTACCAACCAGATCGATCATGTTGTGATAGACGGAAGACACGTCTCCAGTGTTTTAGATGTGCGTGCGCTCCGAGGTCCTAACATCGACTCGGACCACTATCTTGTTGCAGCTAAGATTCGCCACCAAACACAAGGAAGGTTCGACGTCGAGAAGCTGCAATCACAACAGACAGCCGAACGATTTTCTACTCGGCTTGCACCCCTGCTCTCTGAGAGCACTCGTCAACAACTCGGTATAAGGGAACTGTGGGACGGCATTTCAAACTCCTTACGTACAGCTGCAATCGAAACCATTGGTTTTCGGAAAGTGCAAAAGAACAGCTGGTACGACGAGGAGTGCCGTGTCGCAGCGGAGAGAAAACAGGCTGCCTACCTCGCAACGTTACGATCGACCACTACACGTGCGGGATGGGATAGATACCGAGAGTTGAAGAGGGAAGCGAAACGCATTTGTAGACAGAAGAAGAAAGAGGCTGAAATGCGTGAGTACGAAGAGCTTGATAAGCTGGTCGACAGGGGTAATGCTCGAAAATTCTACGAAAAAATGCGGCGGCTTACGGAAGGTTTCAAGACCGGAGCGTATTCCTGTAGAACCCCCAAAGGTGATCTAGTCACTGATGCCCAGAGCATAGTTAAATTATGGAGGGAACACTTCTCCAGCCTGCTGAATGGCAGTGAACGCACAACACCAGGAGAAGGAGAACCCGATTCCCAATCGATGACGATGGAGCAGACGTTCCATTACCCGACCATGAAGAAGTTCGAATAGCAATTGCCCGCCTCAAGAACAACAAAGCGGCAGGGGCCGACGGACTGCCGGCCGAGCTATTCAAACACAGCGACGAAGAACTAATAGGGATTATGCATCAGCTTCTTTGTAAAATATGGTCGGACGAAAGCATGCCCAACGATTGGAATCTAAGTGTGCTATGCCCAATCCATAAAAAAGGAGACCCCACAATCTGCGCCAACTACCGTGGGATTAGCCTCCTCAACATCGCATACAAGGTTCTATCGAGCGTATTGTGTGAAAGATTAAAGCCCACCGTCAACAAACTGATTGGACCTTATCAGTGTGGCTTCAGACCTGGAAAATCAACAACCGACCAGATATTCACCATGCGCCAAATCTTGGAAAAGACCCGTGAAAGGAGAATCGACACACACCACCTCTTCGTCGATTTCAAAGCTGCTTTCGACAGCACGAAAAGGAGCTGCCTTTATGCCGCGATGTCTGAATTTGGTATCCCCGCAAAACTAATACGGCTGTGTAAACTGACGTTGAACAACACGAAAAGCTCCGTCAGGATCGGGAAGGACCTCTCCGAGCCGTTCGATACCAAACGAGGTTTCAGACAAGGCGACTCCCTATCGTGCGACTTCTTCAACCTGCTCCTGGAGAAAATAGTTCGAGCTGCAGAACTAAACAGAGAAGGTACCATCTTCTATAAGAGTGTACAGCTGTTGGCGTATGCCGACGATATTGATATCATCGGCCTCAACACCCGCGCCGTTAGTTCTGCTTTCTCCAGGCTGGACAAGGAAGCACAGAAAATGGGTCTGGCAGTGAACGAGGGCAAAACGAAATATCTCCTGTCATCAAACAAACAGTCGTCGCACTCGCGACTTGGCTCTCACGTCACTGTTGACAGTCATAACTTTGAAGTCGTAGATAATTTCGTCTATCTTGGAACCAGCGTAAACACCACCAACAATGTCAGCCTAGAAATCCAACGCAGGATAACTCTTGCCAACAGGTGCTACTTCGGACTGAGTAGGCAATTGAAAAGTAAAGTCCTCTCTCGACGAACAAAAGCCAAACTCTATAAGTCGCTCATAATTCCCGTCCTGCTATATGGTGCAGAGGCTTGGACGTTGTCAACAACTGATGAGTCGACGTTGCGAGTTTTCGAGAGAAAAGTTCTGCGAAAGATTTATGGTCCTTTGCGCGTTGGCCACGGCGAATATCGCATTCGATGGAACGATGAGCTGTACGAGATATACGACGACATTGACATAGTTCAGCGAATTAAAAGACAGCGGCTACGCTGGCTAGGTCATGTTGTCCGAATGGACGAAAACACTCCAGCTCTGAAAGTATTCGACGCTGTACCCGCCGGGGGAAGCAGAGGAAGAGGAAGACCTCCACTCCGTTGGAAGGACCAAGTGGAGAAGGACCTGGCTACGCTTGGAATATCCAATTGGCGCCACGTAGCGAAAAGGAGAAACGACTGGCGCGCTGTTGTTAACTCGGCTATAATCGCGTAAGCGGTGTCTACGCCAATTAAGAAGAAGAAGAGGTCCAGTACCTCCCTCCTGTTAATAGGTACGAAAGTGGGTTCACACCCTACGTTTTCAATCGCTAAATTACTGCCTACAACATATTCTAATAGGGACTCACCTCTCGCGTTGCAGTCGGTGCTGCCCCATTCTGTGTGGTGAGCGTTCGCATCGCAGCCGATGATGAGGGGGAGCTTGTGCCGTTTGCAGTGCTCTACCAGCCTTTCCACCGCCTCCGGGGGTGCCGTTGCTGTTTCTCCCGGAAAGTATGCTGAGGCCAGGACGAGGTCTTTGCCCGCAGTATCCCTGGCCTGTACCGCCACGAAGTCCTGTATCAAAAACTCTGAAATGCAAAAGAAATCAATATTGCTTCTGACAACTATACACGTCCTAGGCTTCTCGCTAGAGAGGTCCCAGATTACCTTATTTGCCTCCGTCTTGAGGCCCTTTATCTCTCCCTTATAGACCCAAGGCTCTTGGATCAGCAGTGCGCCCAGTTTCTCCGCAGTGAACCTGCTTGTAATGACAGCTGAGGCTGCCGCCGCATGATGCAGGTTCACTTGGGCAATTTCCATGACGTCGGCCGTCATAGAATGGGCTCGAGGAGAGAGAGATCCTCTAACCGACACCCGCACTGCTGTCCATTGGGCCTCCTAGTCCGTCTAGGAGCTCCAGCGTTGAGGGTAGCTCCGTGTTCCGGCCATCTGCGGGGACGTCGGTGGTCGTTGCTGGCCCTGCCTGTCCGGATTTGCTCCCGCAAGGCTGCTCCGACAACTCGTCCACCTCCATTTTTGTTTCCTCCGGGCGGACTCCGGCACTGCCGGGTTGTCGACGCCCTTGTCCTGTACAGTCGCAGGCGTTTTAGCTTCCTTGCTCGCAGTGTCAGCAGGCTTGTAGGGCTGCATGACGACCGTGCTATACCTGTAGAATAGGCGAAAGCTCGCGGCCCGGACATACTTATATGACTCATCACTGATGTAAAGGTGTAACCTCCATCTCTCGATGTCACCTAGCTTCTCCTTTTTGCTGCCTGCAACACACCAGGACGAGATACTTAGTCCCCGGTTCTGGTTCCTCACCAGGTTCAGGGCGTACTCGTATGTCCTGTCCCTGCTCCGAGGGAGGAACATCGTCATGCTGTGCATGATTGGCACATCTTCCACCCTCTTTACGCAGAGGACAGGGCCCGTCCAGCCTCCCAGCTTTGGAGCGTGTTCCCTCAGCCAGTCGGCGGACGACTCTTCCAGGCAGTCTACCTGCATCATACCTCCCCTGAAGTCGATGCCCAGGAAGAACGCTGTGTAGTCCTCTCCTTCGGACGCCTCGTCTATCAGGATGTCCTGGAGCACGGTGAGCTCATCCGGTTTCAGCGACTCCGCCGGGTATTTGACAGGCAGGACAGCGATGCGGACGCCTCTGACAGCATCCGCATATCCGCGCCGCCCTTCCTCCACCCGGTGAGGAGCCGGTCCAGATGGTTGGCCCCCGGCTGCCTTTGTATCCGTGCCTCGCACCCTTTTGGATCGGGGGGGCTCCTGCGGCGTGATTTGGCCGCTCTTCCTTTTTCCGGCTTGGGCGTGCGTGCCCGCGGGCAGTGCCCTGCTGCCGCCCCGCTTTATGGTCCGAGCTGTGCTGACCTGGCCACGGTTGCTGATACCGCTGCCTTGCGCGCGAGCTGGCACGTTGCTGTTGTTACCCATTGCCGGAGACGCGTCGTTTCCTTGGCCCTTGCTCCTCGCTAGAGCCTCCGCTGCCTCCGGGGTTTTCGCGTCACGGAGGTGCCGTAGGTACCACTTCATGGTGGAACCACTCATACCTTTTCTGTGAGGGTCGTCGCACCCGCCGGGTTTGCCGGCTTCTGGGAGGGGGCGTTGCCCACCTCTTCTGCGCCTTCTCCTCCCTCTCCCTCTTGCGGCGTCAGGCTCTGCCTGAAGCGACTCGCTCGAAGCAGACCCATTACACCTGCCGGTGGGGGTCTTGGTGTCCTTAGTCTCTGCTGCAGCGGCACCAGGCGTTGTCACCAGGTGCGCTCCGCTGCAATAGGGCACGTCGTCATCGTTCTCCCTGGCGTGCTCCTCAAACAGCGAACGCTCCTCTGGCGTAAGAGCGTCGAGGAAGTTAAACTTCCGACTAGCCCCTCGACCCCCCTTACCTTCCACTGCCTCGATCTCCTTCTCATTTTCCGCTATCGTTGTCCTTTGTCTTCGCCCTTGTCCGTCATCAAGTCCATTGTTTATGTTTGTTTTGTTGTTGTTGGTATTCATCCTGATCTTTCGACCCTTGGCTCAAACAGGGTGAGCTGTCGGGTCTGTGTTCTTTATGGGGAACTGAAAGGTCCGCCACGCCAGAGCCCCTTGACGCGGTAAGGCCACCGTTACTTCCCAATTCGGCCCGGTGTTGGGAAGGCTCCGTTAGAATACAGCCACATTAACCTCCTGGCTGCAAAGTTCCAATGGGCACGGGAGTCGCATCACAACCTGGATTAGGAGGTGGTAGCTCTTGGTTAGCGCACGCATGCGGCATCCGACATCCCGCGTGGTCCGTGCTTAACAGCACCAACCGCACAGGATTGGGGGGCGCCGGGTATGCCTTGCGCCTAAGCCCCTGCACCGCGACAAGGTGCCTACCATTCGCAGAGGAATATACTGAATAGAGATCATCACAGATATTAATCGATTGTAGTTATTTTCTATTTTGTAAGCAACTCAAACACGAAAAGGTTAAAAATAAATCAATTTTACATAAATTTCGTAAATATTATGAAACAAAGTCAACATACATTTTTACTTTTATTGATAATTATGTTTTTTGACTATGTTATAGAAAATTTAATATTTGTTATCGACATATTTATTTTCATTCAAGTTTAAAAACATCTCTGAATAATGAATTGTAATAGTTTTGTGACTGTCACTTACAGAATAGCAAAATCGTCTCAAGTCTCAAAAATTGTCTATAACTCAAAATCTCAAATTTAGAGACTTGAGACAGTATCACAGTACAGAATCGCACGGTTAATCTCTTTAAAAATTATCTAAGAATATGTACCCAAAGTTATAGATTTGAATTCGAAATATTATCGAAGCTAGCAGGGAAATAGTGATCGATCGTCTTGCAGATATATGAGCGCTTGGGCAAGAAGCGAAAACTTTCAAGCGTGATTTTTCGGTTTTTCATTTTTACGATTATTGTTAATTGGCGGACAGGATATAAATAGCAAGATTGGGGCAGAGTTTATTATCTTTGGCATAAAATTATCTAAGAAAAGTCAAGTATGAACATATATTTAAACAACATAAAGTAAAATTTTTTTGGTCAAAAACCACTTTTTTTAAATTTTTAAAAAATTTGTAAAATTTTACACTTTTTTTTGAAATTTTCTTAGTTTAACTAGAAGATAAATTATTAAAAAATATGAATCTCTTTGAATTGTTGATTTTCGATAGAAATTGCGACCTGCATCCTGTCCGCCATCCGAAAAATGCACATGCGAGATGCATCGGGCAATTGCTTCCCAAAGGCAGAACATTAAAGATTTCATATCCAAAAAATTTGTGAAAGATGTTCAAATATAAAACTATAAAGCCTAGAAATTTCGCTTGAATCAATTATTTCTTTCCCTCCCAAAAAAACCTCAAAAAAATTCTTTAACACTTGCCATTGTTCGTACCGATCGAACGCACTTGTGTGTCGTGTATGGGCACTTTAAAGATAGTAACACACTACAAACCAGAATGACATGATACTACTGATGAGCGATATTTCACTACCTGTGATTTTATCATTGCATTTCACTCTATGAATTGCGATTGTGATAGCATTTACATCCTGTGAATTCCGATAGCAGTTCGATTCTGTGAATTGGTATATGGTAATAGCGGTTTCAACTTTTAAGTGTAACGTTCTTATGATTTTTAATGACAGAAAATTTATCAAGGGAAATAAATGAAGTAGATGCTTGAAGTGGTATATGGGATAATATTATATATATGTATATGTATATAAAATCTAATATTTTTAGAACAAAATTTACGAAACATCGGTAATAAATTTAAACAAACATTTTTTTATTTTAATTTAGTTATATAATATAATATAAAATTGAAAGATTATGTGATGAATTTAAAAAATAAATATAGAGTACAAATAATTTCATACTTAAGTCGTTTTAGTTGTGATCGCAATAAAAATAATAATAAAAATCGGTCATCACTATATAATACCGTGTCAAGCAATCTAGAGCGTTCTCTCAACTACGAATTTGCTATGTCTGATTAATTTAAGCAATTTATCTTTGATTATGTTTTCATTCTGACATTCCTGTTCACCCCAAAATCCGTTATAATGGATTTCTCGATAAATCGTTTACTTTGTAACTTACTCTTGAGTTCGATCGCTAATTTGTGAAATGGTTATACATACACTTACTCGTATTTCCGTTTCTAATTCCAACCACTGAATGCTTTATTACTCATTATCCGAACTTTGAACACTCCGCCGCTAATTCCCTTCAAGTAGTTTTAAATGCTATTTTCTGTCATTTTCACTTATTTTCTTGACATTGTTTTAACTTTTACTCTTTATTTTTTTGTTTATTTATTTTTTCCTTTTAGATAGTTTGTAGTGTCTAAATCAGATGTGATATTGTTATAAACGTCATTGGGCATTAATATCTTAACCTGGCGAGTTGTAGACAATAAAGACGAGGATTACGGGTGGAGATTTAACTTATGTGTTGAAAACTACATCCGGAAGGAGATTCAGCCCAGTAGTCATGTGACCCTATACGCTAGAGACTACCGTTGATAGCAAAACGAGCAGTAGAATACTGGTTGAGGAAGAAGCCACTGCTTCCGGCACTACTACAGCCAAACAGGTTCCTACTGCTGAGGCGATGTAGGCAATCCCCTAAAGGCGATCACCCAAAAGCGAAGCTGACCTTGGTCATCAAACAGACTCTAAGAACTTAGCAAAACATCGCGCTGGCCTATTACAAAGCCAAGCCTTATGGAAGCTGAGAGGAATATAAATACAGCTTAACTCTTTACAACAAAGAGATTAGCTTTGCAAAAATATTATATTTCTTGTAATATTAGCCTTCGGGGGCGGATGGCATCTTTCCAGCTCTTCTGCAACTCCTTGATGGTGCAGTGAGGTCAACCCGTCAAAAACGACCGTCGTCATGTGGTCAAATATTTGAAATCCAGACTTTTCGGTGGAAGCAGCATATGGATCTGAACATAAGTAAATAGATAGATAGATAGTATTATGAGGTAATGCACCGCGACCTAAGGTATATATTGTGCCCTCTCTCATATCACATGCCTTCCCAGAGTCACAGCAGCTTGACTAGTTCCAGGAGTTTTCCGGGCGCTACTCAGGTGATGTGATCCCTGCTGATGTAAATGCAATCCAGGATTAGGTGTGCTGGTGATTCCTGTTCCAGGTCGCAGAACCGGCAGTTAGCACAGGAGACCATGCCCATATTGGACAAGTGTTTCCTGAGCCTGCCGTGCTCTGTGTAGATTGCGACGAGGAGACGGAGTTTGTCACGGGGGAGGTGAATAAGTTCCTTGAACCTGGAGAAATTGTACCCTCCTAGGATCAGCTTGGCGTGGCGTATACTTGATGCCTGTTGCCAATGCCGTTCTCTCTCCACTCTGTCCTCAGTGCGGAGTAGCTCCTTGAAAGTGTGGGATCGTACCGCTATGTATGGTTCTGGTCACATCACCTTGGACGCTGCCGCAGCGTGGGCCAGTTCGTCGGCCTTCTCGTTTCCTTCTATTCCCTTGTGCCCTGGCACTCAAATTAGGTGCAACCGGTTGCACAAGGGCAGGCGGTTTAGCCTTTCTATGCATTCCTCGACAAAAAGTGATTTGGTCTCATATGATGAGATCGCCTTTAGTGCCGCTTGACTATCACTGAGAATAGCTATACGCTGGTTGCGAATGTTGCGGCTGAGGTTGACTTCAGCGCACTGACATACGGCAAAAACTTCAGCCTGGAAGGTACTTGGGAAGCATCCCATTGGTATGGACAGCGTAGTACGCGGTCACGCAATACCTGCCCCAATACCCTCCGGTGTTTTTGAGCCATCGGTGTACCACTGAATGGTACTGTCTTCCAGCAGTCTTTCCAGCATGGAATCGCTCCACTCCGTCTTGCTGCCTGGAGTAACTATAAAATTCTTTTTGAGGTTTATTTTCTTCGTGGTGCCGTCCTTTGGGAGGAGGATTAGCGGTGTGTTTTCCGCTAGTACGTGCGTCTGTCTGAAGGACATTATCTTCCCTCTTCCGCAGCCTTCTGCTGACATTAGCAGCATGGTGTGGTTTGCTGCTTGTTTTATCACCTGATGCAGCGGTGTGAGCTCCAGTATGACTTCCAGTGCCACCGTGGGGCATGTGCGCATTGCCCCCACAGACACAGACAAGTATTTGCAGCTTTCACAGTCTCCGGATCACCGAAGACTGAGTTGCTTTGGTGGTCCAAGCAACCGCTCCATAGGTGACAATAGGCCTTACTATCATGGTATACAGCCATCTAATGATACTTGGCTTGCATCCCCATGATCTGCCGGCCAGGCGTCTGCATACCATAAGTGCTTTAGTTGCTTTGGACAGCTTTAAGTCCTAATGCGTACTCCACCGTATTGATGAGTCTAAAGTGAGGCCAAGGAATTTGACCTCCTTCGACATTTCCACCTCTGTGCCTCCTATTGTTAGGGACCTCAAGCCCCGAAGAGATCTCCGCTTAGTGAATGGGGTCACGGTAGTTTTTGCAGGGTTGATATCTAGCCCTACCGTGTTGCACCATCCTTTCGCCAGATTTAAGCGCCTTTGGACAATGTCACAGAGAGTGTTCTCAAATCTGCCTCTCGCCATTATGACAATGTCGTCCGCGTACCCTTGACAGCGGATTCCATTGCTGGTGAGCAATTCGAGGAGTTCATCCACTACCAAGCTCCATAGCAGAGGGGATAGTACTCCACCCTGTGGGCAGCCCCTTGTGGTGCCAAGACGAATCTTGCTTTCTCCCACCGTTGTTTCCGCTACCCTAGTACGCAGAAGGACTTCTATTCATCTGCATATCGGAGTAGTTACGTTCCTTCTCTCAAGTGCCTTGATCACGCTAGTGTGAGACGCATTATCAAAGGCCCCCTCAATGTCTAGGAAAGCGCAGATCGCAACCTCGCCATTATCCAGCGAATCTTTCAGCTCAGACGTGAGTTGGTACAGAGCAGTGTTTGTGGATCTACCCGCTCTGTACGCATGTTGCCTGGCATGTAGGGGTGCGATCTTCAGCGCTTCCGATCTAATCTATTACTTTCTCCATCCCCTTTAGCATGAAGGATGTGAGATTTATAGGCCGGAATGATTTGGCTAGCGAATAGTCTCTCTTCCCTACCTTGGCGATGAAGATTACTTTTGCAATTCTCCATGGCTCAGGGATATACGACATTGCCAGGCTCATCAGTCCTAGCAGGTGTGGCAGGAGAGTATCCATACCTTGCTGCAAGAGGGCCGGGAAGACGCCACCTTACTGAGTCCACAGTGACCAAATTTCTTGCAGTCAGCCAGTCTGAGCGGTCCGGCCTACGTGTGACCGATGCTGGAGTTAGGTCAGCTTGAACCGTCTCCGGGAAGTGCCCCTGTTGGAGTGTTTCTGCCCTCTCCTCCGCGCTAGTCGTATATGTCCCGTCCTGTCTTTTTAGTGATAATACGGCGTCCGTCTTACTCTCGACAACGCCTTGTGCAGCCGAGCTGCCTCCGGGGTCGAGGAGACGCTGTCGCAGAATTTCCTGAAACTGTTTGTCTTGGCAAGCCTGATCTCCTTATTGTAGATTGTTAGGTGCCGTTTGTATTCTTCCCAACTTCCTGTGCGCTTGGCTTTATTAAACAGCCTTCACACCCTATGGTTAAGAGCTGAGAGTTTACTAGATCACCATGGGCAGACTGGACTGGTTTATGGCACTCAGTCTGCTCTCCAGTCCAACTGTGGTGGATCTACCATCTGCCTGCTGAACTCTGCTTATGTTTTTGCTTAGGGTCTCTTTGAAAGTACCCCAGTCCGTATTTCTAAGGTTACGTGTCGGAGGTCTGTCCTCGACTTCTACCCTCAGAGCAAAACGAATGATCCTGTGATCTGACTATGAGGGTTCTTTTGACACCCGCCACTGCGAAATCAGCCCGATCATGTCGTCATTGCTCAGGGTAATGTCCAAGACCTCCCTGCGAACACTAGTTACAAAAGTGGGCTCACAGCCCACATTCTCTATACTAATATTATGGCCGTCTCCTCCGGGAAGTAGGCGGATAAGAACGAAGTCCGAACCTTCCTTGTCCTTCACTTGTACCGCCACCAGATTTTGCGTTAGAAACTCTTAAATACAGAAAAAGTCTATATCGGCTCTAACGACTACTGCTGAGCTGGCTACACAAGTGCGGGGTCTCTCGCTAGAGAGATCCCAGATTACCTTGTTTCTTCTGGTGTTGAGGCCTCTTACCTCTCCTCTTACCACCCAAGGCTCTTGGATTAAAAGGATGCCCTGGTTAGCCGAAATGAACCTTTTCACGATGACAGCCGAGGCTGCCGATGCGTGATGAAGGTTCACCTGAGCAACTTATATGCCGGCGCTGGAGCTTATAATATGGGTTCGATGAGAGACAGGTCCTCGTCCTCGATGTCTTCATCAACCTGCATCTCCAGCCCTTCCAGGAGCTCTTGGATGGCAGCATGTCTTCTTGCTCATTGGGGAGCTCGTTACTCCTGCTTTCATCCGCGGCGGTGGTCACAGCCTTCCCAGCCGAGATGGGGTCGTCAGGGGACTCGTGCCGCTCTCCCGCAACCAAAGCGGCAGTCGCCTCCTGTACTGCTGACCTGGCTACGGATGGAGCCTGCCGAAGCGGAAGTTCAGCTTGAATCCCTTTTGTCTGATGTATTTATAGGATTCATCGTCTACTGTTATGTTGAGGTTCCACCCTGACCTTCAACACTGCTCGATACGACCTTCCACGCCGTGGTTCTTAAGCCCACGTTTTTTTTTTTCACTAAACCAACCGCGAAGTCGTAGTTCTTGTCCGCACTTCTGGGGAAGAATACCGCCATACTGTGCAGTTGTGGAGTAGTGGTATATCATCGCCTCTCTTAACACACAGGGCCGGACCCTTTCAACCCACTAGCCTTGGCGTGTTTTCCGTTAGCCAGGTGGCCGACTTCACGTCTTGACAGTCGACCAGCAGCATGCCATCCTTGAAGAAGATGCCGTTAAAGGCGCCGGTGTACTCATAGCCCACGAACAAAGCGTTCACTAGGCAGTTCTGGAGAGCCGTCTGCTGTACGGACCCTAGGGCTTCGGCCGGGTAGTTGCGGGGCAACACTGCCATCCGGATGCTCCTCACGGCCTCCGAGTATTTTCGACCTGCGGCTCTCGTCGGCTGCTGGTTGGGGTTGGAGCGTTTTCCACTGGCTTCCAGCGATTTATCCTCTCGGATTCTTTTGGACCTGTGTGGCTCCTGAGGAGTTATTTGGCCGCTTTTTCTCTTCTCTGTTCGACTGGGTGTCTCTTTGGGTGCAGGGGGAGCAACCCCCTCAGCTACTCAGAGCCCGCTTTTCTGCTGTCTCCGGTGTCATGCCGTCTTGGAGGAATCTGAGGTACCACTTGAAAGTGGTTCCACTCATTCCCGCTCTTCGTGGGTCGTCGTGACCTCCTGGGCGTCATGGTTCCGGGATACATGGGATGTTCCCTTGTTGCCGTTTCCTTTTACGTTCGCCCCTTGATTCCACTTTTGTGAAACCTCCCTCCTCTCCGCAGTCGATACTGCTCGAGGGGGTTGGGGGGCCACGTTCACGCCATTCGCAGTGGTCGCGATGGATGCACTCCGCTGAGTGCCGCTGCAAGAGGGGATGTCGTCGTCGTCGCGCGCGTGCTCCTCAAAGAGTGTTCGTTCTTCCGGCGACAGGGCATCCAGGAAGCTGAACTTTCGTCTAGCCCCTGGGCCACTGTTGCTTGCGGTACTTGCGCGCTGTACGCCGTCGTTGTTGGTGATGTTGCTTTGGTTGTTGTCGTTGTTGTTGTGTTTTGATTGTTGTTGTTGCTTTCGTTGTTCATCTTGTTCGTACGACCGTTTAGCCCGTATTGTGGGCCTCCCGGTCTATTCTTTTAGACGGAGAATCGGAAAGGTACGCCGCGCCAGAGCCCCTTAACGCGGTAAGGCCACCGTTACTTCCCAAGTCGTCCCGGTGTTGGGAAGGCTCCGTTCGAATACAGCCGAATTTACCTCCTGGCTGCAAATCTGAACATAGTCAAATCAACCTGCAGAAAAATCCTGGGACTTCAAGCACAAGGAAGTTTAAAGTTAGTTTTGGCAGTAAGAAAGCCTAAGAATATCCGTTGAAGGCGAGCTAAAGTGAGAAGGGGAAACATCCCCTAGATAGGGTTGTGTGCTGGGTTTGGTACCCACCACGTAAAAAATACCCCAAATGAAAAGTAACAACCAGCCTCGGATGAGAGCTTTTTTTGATGACGACCATGGCAAACGAAATAAGGACTACGATTTGAGGGCATGCACCTGGAATGTCCGGTCCCTTAATTGGGAAGGTGCCGTTGCCCAGCTGGTTGATGTCCTTGGTAGAGTGAAGGCTGATATCACCGCTGTCCAAGAAATGCGATGGACGGGACAAGGACAGAGACGAGTAGGTTCTTGTGGCATTTACTAAAGCGGTCATATAAGGACCGCAAGTTTGGTGTGGGATTCGTGATGGGAGAGAGACTCCGTCGCCGACTACTATCATTCACTCCGGTGGATGAACGCCTAGCCACAATCCGCATCAAAGCGAGGTTCTTCAACATATCGCTGATTTGCGCCCACTCCCCGACGGAAGGGAAGGACGATGTGACCAAAGATGCCTTTTATGAGCGCTTGGACCGAACCCATCAGAGCTGCCCCCGTCCCTATATCAAAATCGTGCTTGGCGACTTTAACGCCAGGGTGGGCAAAGAAGGTATCTTTGGCGCAACAGTCGGTAAATTCAGCCTCAACGAGGAAACATTCCTAAATGGGTTGAGGCTGATCGAGATATGGTTATCTGTAGCACTAGATTCTAGCATAACAAGATACATCAAGCTACCTGGCTGTCTCCGGATCGAAAAACCACCAACCAGATCGATCATGTTGTGATAGACGGAAGACACGTCTCCAGTGTTTTAGATGTGCGAGCGCTCCGAGGTGCTAACATCGACTCGGACCACTATCTTGTTGCTGCCAAGATTCGCACCCTCCTCTGTGAAGCAAAAAACGCACGCCAACAAACACAAGGATGGTTCGACGTCGAGAAGCTGCAGACAACAGAGAGCCGAACGATTTTCTACTCGGATTGTACTCCTACTCCCTGAGAGCTCTCGTCAACAACTCGGTATAATCGGTATAAGGGATCTGTGGGACGGCATTTCAGCCTCCTTACGTACAGCTGCAGCCGAAACTATTGGTTTTTGGAAAATGCAAAAGAACAGCTGGTACGACGAGGAGTGTCGTGTCGCAGAGGAAAGAAAATAGGCTGCCTACCTCGCAACGTTACGATCGACCAAACACGTGCGGGATGGGATAAATACCGAGAGTTGTAGAGTGAAGCGGGACGCATTTACAGAAAAAGAGAGAGGCCGAAAAGCGTAGGTATAAAGAGTTTGACTAGACCGGCAGGCCGACAGGGGTAACAGAAGGTTTCAAGACCGAAACATACACTTTTAGAACCCCCAAAGGTGATCTCGTAACCGATGCCCTGAGCATACTAAAATTATGGAGGGAACAGTTCTCTAGCCTACTGAATGGCAGTAAATGCGTAACATCAAGAGAAGGCGAACCCGATTCCCCAATCGATGAGGATGGAGCGGACGCTTCATTGCCCGACCATGAAGAAGTTCGAATAGCAATTGCCCGTCTGAAGAACAACAAAGCGGCGGGGCCGATGGATTACTGGCCGAGCTATTCAAACACGGTTCCGAAGAGCTGATAAGGAGCATGCATCAGCTTCTTTGTAAAATATGGTCGGATGAAAGCATACCCAATGATTGGAATTTAAGTGTGCTCTGCCCAACCCAAAAAAGGGAGACCCCACAATCTGCGCCAACTACCGTGGGATAAGCCTCCTTAACATCGCGTATAAGGTTCTATCGAGCGTGTTGTGTGATAGATTAAAGCCCACCGTCAACAAGCTGATTGGATCTTATCAGTGTGGCTTTAGACCTGGAAAATCAACAACCGACCAGATATTCACCGTGCTCCAAATTTTGGAAAAGACCCGTGAAAGGAGAATCGAAACTCACCACCTCTTCGTCGACTTCAAAGCTGCTTTCAGCAGCACGAAAAGGAGCTGCCTTTATGTCGCGATGTCTGACTTTGGTATCCCCGCAAAACTGTGTAAACTGACGTTGAGAAACACCAAAAGCTCCGTCACGATCGGGAAGGACCTCTCCGAGCCGTTCGATACCAAACGAGGTTTCAGACAAGGCGACTCCCTATCGTGCGACTTCTTCAACCTGCTGCTGGAGAAAATAATTCGAGCCCTGCTGCAACAAACCATAATAGAAACCAACATTGATGTCGCCTTACTGAGTGAGCAATATTCCCAACGTTTGGAAAGTACTTGGATCACATATATACAGTAGTGGCAAAGCAGCAAATGGTCCTGCAAACATTCACATCTTGCTGCAGAAGTTCCAACCAGCGCCTAGTTCTAGAATTCCTGAGCCAAACCAACCTCACAAAAACTAGTAATGACACAAAAAATACTCACCAGAAAGGAAATAAAGGCTCTAAAGTAGACATAATATTTGCCAATGACGCACTTAGCAGGCAAATTAAGTGGGAGGTGTTTACAAATAGTGACCACATGGCTATCATTTGCAGAAGTTTTGTTCTCTCGAGACCATTACAAATTAACTTCTTCTTCTTAATTGGCGTAGACACCGCTTACGCGATTATAGCCGAGTTAACAACAGCGCGCCAGTCGTTTGACATTAACACTACACAAAAAAGAAGCTGGAAGCAAACAGATTTTAATTCTGATGTTTTTGATACAGTCTGGATTGCAGCAAAAGCACCAGGTGAAGGCGGCGTCCACTTAGTAATCGCAATGCGGAAGAAACTGGGGACAGCATGCGACGCTATAATACGAAGAACGAAAGGTCACAATAAGGAAAGACCTGTATACTGGTGGAATGAAGAAATTGCCACGCTGATGAAGCTATGTCACTCAGCCCGACGTCGTTTACAATGCAATCAAAGAGGCTAAAACGAAAACCGTCTCAAAGAAGCAATTAAAAGCCACAGCTATAACCCGGAGCAAAAGAAACTGTTTTGAAAAGATCTGTGAAGAAGCTAATAGACCATTGGGGAACTGCTTATAAAATCTATATGTCCAATTTCCAAAATAAGCAGCAGCAACCTAAATGCGCTCCATTCATGAAGACTACTAGTGCTGAGCGACGAAGCAAAGCTTCTGAATCACCCCCAATGGTTACAGAAGAAGAACTTTTGGCCATAGCTAAAAAATCAAAAACAATATAGCGCCTGGAATCGATGGCATACCAAAGAGAGCCCTAAAGAAACCACTTGAAGTTTGCAGTCCAGGAAGGCGGCGGACTATCGGAAAGACAATACGGGTTCAGAAAACAGAGGTCCACTATCGATGCACCGAAAGAAGTTGTCGACACTGCGAAAAGTTCAGTAAGTGGCAAAAGATGGAAAGGTGGATGTAGATAATTCATGCAACTCTGCTAAATGGGAAAACATATTCGATGCCTCATATGAAATACGTGCGCCTGAGTACCTCATAATTATCGTTATGAGTTATTTTGAAAACAGAGTGCGGTCCAGCCGTCGACTTTTAATAGCAAAAGCGATAAGCTCAGTTATACTATAGCTGCTCCAGTATGGATACAGGCACTAAACATGAAAGTGTTTGCTAGACCAATAAATAAATATTGCATAGACTTACATACAGCAATAGGAGTAACAAGTGCTTTCGGAACTATATCCAGCGATGTACTAGCTAGTATCCCTCCCATAGAGAATGAAGGGCATAATTATATGGCAGCAGCGGTGGCAACCCTCAACCAAAGGACGGTGAACCCACAGACTTATACCTGACATCCATACGTGGATAACCAGACAACATAAGGGAAAAATAAAACACTGCACTAGGTGTTACTTTAACGGTGAACAATTTGACTGCATTTATGTGTCAGTCCTCTGACAAGTGGAAAGCTGTTCGCGAAGCGGCAATTTCCATCATGACTAATTTAAGACAGTTACAGCAGAATAGGCGTTAGTCCGTCCGTGCTATAGAGGAGATGTAAAATGTCTTGTCACTCCCATGAAGTAATACCTTACCTGGTGGTATCGTGGGAGAGTCTTGAGCAAGCAGACAGACACATGCTTTAGTCTGGTCCGCCTTGCCCAATATGGTTTTCCGACTGATCTTTCTGCACCTATTGTTTCACTCGTTGTATGTTTGTTTAACTCCACTTCATCCAATGCACCTTATAAATCTGGATATTCTTGCAAAACCTCATCCATTTCAGACCTATGTTTATCCTTATCTTTTGACTGCGAAGATATATGAATTGATAAAAATTTGTGGTTTGCTAGATCATTATTATGAATTACTCTTCACTTTTTTCAGTATTTTTATACTCTTAAAACCTGTCGCTACAGAGTATAATAGTTTTGTTCCCCTAACTGTCGTACGTATCACCTAAAACTAATCGATATAAATATAGGGTATATATATATATATAAGTGACTGTCTGTCCTTCCGTCCGTCCATCCATGCAAGCTGTAACTTAAGTAAAAATTGCGATATCTCGATGAAACTTGGATGCGACTTCCTTAGTACAAAAAAAATTACGAGTTCGCAGATGGGCTAATCGCCCACAAATCGCCGAATAAACCTAAAACCTATAAAGTGCCATAACTAAGCACTAAATTAAGATATAAAATTTTAATTTGGCACAAGAGGCACAAAATTTATTGAAAAAGTTGGAGTGATCTCGCCCTCTAATAAGTTTAATGTACATATCTCCTAAGGCACTAAAGCTATAACAACTAAATTTGCTCAGCACATATATTACAAGAACCACTACTGACAGTATGGAAATGGATGAAATCGGAAGAAAACTCCCCATATAACGGCACTGTTGAAAACTACTAAAAGCGACAAATCAATAACTAAATACGCCAGAAACATTAAATTTTACTTTCGAGATCCAATGGGAAGACTTTATTGGGGCCGGTATGAAAATTGGACGATAGGCGTGGCACCGCTCACTTTTTGATGAAATCCCATATCTCGGGAACCGATCGAACGATTTCAATTAAATTTAGTACGTAGTATTATTCTCACATTCCTATGTCATAGTGTAAAAATGTAATACTTCCCATATAACACAATTTTAAATTCCATTTGACTTTCTTTCACTTTCCAGTACATAAATCAAGAAGTAAATAATACAACGTACAACGTAATACAATTTTTCACTCATAATTCCTTTAAAGTATGCCACCTAATGACTTATGACCGAAAATATCATTCAATGTGGGAGATATTCAATTGAAATTCTGGTTCAGAACTAACAAGACGACATCGAAAAATGGCGTGATTTTTGGATAGCAGAACAAGATGAAAAGTAATGGTATTCGATCTTTGCCAGGACTTTATTTTGAATAAATCATTTGTAACCATTTCCTTATCTTCTTCTTAATTGGCGTAGACACCGCTAACGCGATTATAGCCGAGTTAACAACAGCGCTCCAGTCGTTTCTTCTTTTCGCTACGTGGCGCCAATTGGATATTCCAAGCGTAACCAGGTCTTTCTCCACCTGGTCCTTCCAAGGGAGTGGAGGTCTTCCTCTTCCTTTGCTTCTCCCGGCGGGTACAGCGTCGTATACTTTCAGAGCTGGAGTGTTTTCGTCCATTCTGACAACATGACCTAGCCAGTGTAGCCACTGTCTTTTAATTCGCTGAACTATGTCAATGTCGTCATATATCTCATACAGCTCATCGTTCCGTCGAATGCGATATTGGCCGTGGCCAACGCGCAAGGGACCAAAAATCTTTCGCAGAACTTTTCTCTCGAAAACTCGCAACGTCGACTCATCAGATGTTGCCATCGTCCATGTCTCTGCACCATATAGCAGGACGGGAATTATGAGTGACTTATAGAGTTTGGTTTTTGTTCGTCGAGAGAAGATTTTACTTCTCAATTGCCTACTCAGTCCGAAGTAACACCTCTTGGCAAGAGTTATCCTGCGTTGGATTTCCAGGCTGACATTGTTGGTGGTGTTTACACTAGTTCCCAAATATACGAAACTACAACTTCAAAGTTATGACTGTCAACAGTGACGTGAGTGCCAAGACGACGACTGTTTGTTTCATGACAGGAGATATTTCGTCTTGGGAGATATTTCGTCTTGCACTCATCCGAGACTTGTTGTTTCTTTTCATTGGGGTTATTTTTTTACGTAGCGGGTTCCAAACCCAGCGCACAACCCTATGTAGAGCATGTTTCGCCTTCTCACTTTAGCTCGCCTTCAAACGGATGTTCTTAGGCTACCTAGAGGATACTTGGTCAAAGACCGGAAGTCGTGAGCTGCTTGAGCCATATGTAAAAGAATTGTTTGTGGCCACTCCCAAGTGAATGGCGATCAGAGAACTTTCCTCACTTTCGTGAACTTCTACACATGACTCCTCCCACTCATCCGAGGCTTGTTGTTTCTTTTCATTGGGGGTTCCTTATAATGAAAACGAAAAAGAACATAGTTGCGTACCTAATAATTCACAATGGAATCAAACCAAATTCTCTCAAAGTAATTGCCAAAGATTCATACCCAACTGTTTCCGTTTTGATGGTTGGGTTGTGGTGTTTTTATTTTTATTTTGGAGGGGGAATCTTCGGAAGATACCGCCGCGTTGTCACTCTTTTCTTCTTATCTCTTTTCGAACTATAGCACACCACGCTTTCACGCTATCCCACACTTCTGTTTACTTCTATGCAATGCAGTCATAAACCGTACTATATTATCCGGTGTCACTCGTTGCGTTGTCAATTTTTCTACATCGGCTCTCTCCTTTTCATACCAGAAGGAACAATTCGTCCCGTCGTCATGGGCAAATTTGTAGAGATACTCTCTAAAACACCCGTGCGCGTCAAAAACTGCGTCATATAGAAATCTGTTTCTCCATTTTATGTATTGTAAAATCTAAAGCCGCAGGTTACAGAATATCTGTGAGTGATGGAAAAATTATGTTTTTAGGTTTGACTTCAGGGTATCACACTGGATTAGAAACACCTAAGAATTTTCCTGTCACAAATTATGTGTCTACCAGTGTTATTGCCCCTTGATCTTCTTTATTAGTAATATTGTTCGGGAATAGTTTGGTACATAAAAATTTGTAAAAGAAATGCTTCTTTCAGAATGTTTTTTTATTGCGTACAGCACTTCAGGTGTACAGAATACTCCAGTAACTATTTTTGGATTTATACATACATATGTATATTATTTTAAAATACCAAACTATATTTTCTAGTATGTCGTATTTAATCAGAAATCTTTTGTTATTAAAATAGGAAATTGTCTCTAAGATTGATATTTTTGCCCCGTTATCGATTACTATTTATTGTTTGAAATGATTTAAAGGCTTTTTGGTTTCGTGAATTTGGTATTCATCGCTGCTTTCTGCAGAATGTTTTTTTTCTATTATAGAATTGAATTAGTTCGCATGAATCTGTCAAATTATTTAAAAATTGCCTTGACAATGCGTCAGCACCACATTTGTTGCTCCCGGTTTATAAATTATTTTTGGTGAAAATTCTCTTCAATGAAAGATCTCAATCTTTTAATTTTTACGTTTGGATTTTTTTTTTCAGACATTGCGAATGCCAATTGCTGATGATCTGTATGGATTTCCAAATCCTTTACTGCATAAAGATAATGTCGTAATGTTTTTAATGTCCATACTATGGCGAATAATTCCTTTTCATTAGTTGCATAATATTCCTCGGTAGAAATTAAGGTCTTTGAAATGAATGTAATTGGTCTTCCTTCTTGGGATAAGACTGCACTTACAGCTACATTTGACGCATCAGTTGTTAGAACTAAATCTGGTTGAAATTTTTATTCAAGCTTTTCCAAGTGCTTGTCCTATATATGTACATATTTTAAATGAAATACTATATACATATGTATGTATGTTCTTTTAATGTTTTTGAGTATACTATAATATCGTCAATATAGGCGTGAGAAAACCTACATTCGTGTATTGTTCATTGTTCTTTGAAATATACTTGAAACATTTTTTAGATCAAATGGCATTCTTAAATATTAATATTTTCCGTTATTCACGGAAAATGCAGTTTTTTCAATATCATTTTCTTCCATCAATATTTGAGTCTGGATTCAAGGTCTACTGTGGAGAAATATTTAGATTCTCCCAAATTAAAGAGTATAACCAGGCATTGGATATCTATCTGTTATTGTTTTTTCGTTCAATTTTTTAAAATCGATGACCATTCTTAGTTTTCGACTGTCGTTCTCATCTATTACTTTTTTCCGAACAACCCAAACAAGAGAGTTATACGGGCTTTTGATATGCCTTATACTTGTAATTCCTTTTTCCAAAAAACTTTGGATTTCCTGATTGACAAAATTAATCGCTGATAATGAATATGGATATTGTTTTGAACATATAGGTTTTTCGTCTTCGATTCTTATGATTCAGAACAGATGAATGGTAAATCCATGTTTATGTTTTAATGGGTTTTATTTAAAATTTTGATATCATCCTCTCTAAGCAGTGATATGTTAATAATTTCAATTTCGTTACTATTGTTTTTATATTTTTCTACAAATTCTTCGAAATTTTTTCGATAATATCGAAATGATTTATTTTTTAAATATTAGTATTTCCTTTTTTCGAGTATATATTTTTTATTTTATTGTCGGTATTATGTTCGACTGGCGTCTAAGGATTTTCTTGTCCCAAGTAATTTAAATTTTGTAGTTTTATATTCTTATTTGGTTTTTCACCATTCTTTTTTCGTTTTATTTTGCCGGTAAGAGCTTCGGCTGGCGTTTTAGAACCTTTTTGTCCCAAAATAAATTTTTTTTAATATAATATTACCGGCAAAATCCTCAGCAGGCGTTGTAGAACTTCTTTGTTCCACAATTTTAATATTTTTTTTATTTTTAATATTGCCTATACTTTCTTCTAATAAAATAACATCATTGAGAAAATGTATTTTCTCTATTTTATTGTTTCCATAAATTAATTTCCGATTTGGATTATCAATTCTGGCTCCGATTTTATTTAAGAAATTAATTCCAATTAAGAGATCGCTCTCCAGGTTATCAACTTCATAAAAACGTTCTGGAACGTTATATTTTATAATGGTTCCTACCAGAGAACTGCAACGAGTAATACATTTTTGTCCATAATCCGTTACTCTATCTGATTCTGTCAGTTCGATTCATGTACACGAATCGAACCGTTTGTTTTCAAATCAGCGATAGAGAACAACTTTGAATCACTAGCGATCAGCTTATTGTTTATGAACGTTCGCGTTAGCAGAAAATACCCGAAGTGAAGCATACTCATGCTTCAATTATTGAAATGATCGACAGCGTTCGGTTTTTATATCATCCCCTAAACACTGATTTACATTCGCGAGTGAACAGTGAAAGTGAACAGACGTGTACTCGAGAGCAACCAACACTAAACCCGAAAAAAAAGAAAAATAATATAAAATATATCAACAAACAAAAAAGGACATACTACAAATATACAGACACAAATTAAAAGAGTTAAAATAAAGACAAGAACAAACAAAATGCACCTCAAAGGCGAGGACCCAGGCAGCTCCTCAGCCAGTAACAACATAAGGAGCCGAAGCAATAGCCGAACAAGAGCAACAACAAAACAATCCGCAGGCAATACACCAAACGCGCAGGCTCAAAAGATGCGACTGACCCACGAAAACTATAATTACAACGATGCCCATAAATGACCCTATATTGTGTACCTAGACAAAAAAAAAAAACAAAAACGATAAAGAAAGAGCACCATTAACGCGATCTCGATAAACAAATGGTTACAGGGTAACAAAACGGAGGACATTCTGGAAATCACAAAAATAGGATTTTGAAGATGTAAAATCAAATTTAAAAACGGGAAAGCAACAGACAAATTCTGTGAAAAAACAAGCGAGCAATACGAAGCGAAGATTTTTGCCCACTTTGTATCTAAAATGGGCATAATATTCGACATACCAGCTGATATTACGGAAGAGGAGCTAAAGGAAAACATTGTATCACCAATAAAAATCTTGAAAAAAAGGAGAGTGAACAGGACGCATGAGGGGATGAAGTTTCCACACGGAGAGTTAAAATAGTGTTTGACGGTCTGGAAGTATCGAGGGAAGTAACGTTCGGTTACACCAAGATAGAGGTGAAACCATTTGTAGCATTTGTGCAATGCTACCGTTGCTTCAGGTACAACCATTTCGCACAGCATTGCAAGCAGCTAAACACGATCTGCGCAAAATATTCAATTACCCACGACAACAATATAAAGTGCAGCAAGGAATAATGCGTAAATTGCAAAGGGAACCATCAGCTACAAACAAAGACTGCCCAGCAAGGATCAAGGCCTACGCAATTAAAAGGATAACCACCCTAGAAAACCTCACTATCAAAGAAGCACAAACAAAATATAAAATATACTAGGAAACCGCTTCGAACTAGTTCACAACAACGCTGTCCTTGACACGGAATTTCCCCAACTGCAAAAAAGGAGAAAGATAGAAACATACAGCAGAAGCTATGAAGCATATGCACCAACAATTCTCGTATGCCAAAGTCGCGAGAACGAACAACAACAAAACAAGAGAAGAAAACAATGCAAAAAAGACCATGGAAGAATGGAAACAAGCAACACTAGAAAACGCAATAACGTCGAATAATAAAATGCTAGCATACCCCACCAACCTAGATAAATACATACAAAAAGAGGACGACTTCACGACAAAAATCAACCAAATGATAAACAACTGTTTAACGCAAAACGTAACACTAGCTAATAACAAGGCCCTATACGAAGCCTTAATATATATCCAAAGTACTTTAAAGCAAATGACAGTCAGTTCAGATTTATGGAAAATTAACAAAGATAACCCATAACATGACGGTAACGATACAAATATTTAAAGCAAACCCATAACATGACGGCAACGATACAAATCTTACAATATAACATACAAAGTTTAAAAAAGCAGGGAAACAAACAATTAATAGAAATGTTCATGTATAATAACGAAATTGATATAGCAATCCTCTCAGAAACTTGGCTAAATAACAACATTGAAACAAGCCTTAAAGGCTACAACTATGCCTTCGCAAATAGACAAGATGGATATGTCGGCGTAGGAATTTATATAAAGAAAACTATAAGATTTTCGATATTCAAAATACCCTCAAACATTGAAAATATAGGTATCACCACACTCAACTTGAAAAACCACTTGAATGTTATCAGCGTGTACTGTCCACCCAATGCAACAGCAACAAATTTTAAAAATGACATTGATATACAATTCACCTATACCAGACAACAACATGGCACAACGGGTATAGGCGGAGACCTAAAGGCAAAAGCCTCATCCTGGGATCACCAAACAACAAACAACAAAGGCACGATTCTAGAAAACATAGCAACAGACAACGGATAACATTGTCCAAATGATGGCACACCAACATTCACACATAGTAATATATCATCAGCTATAGATGTAACATTCGTGAACAACTACTTACATCACACTTGGAAAACTTACAACAAAATAACTAACAGCACCCACAGTCCCATCATTACAACACTTACTGACCAATTCACAATCCGAAACAAGCCCAAAAAAGTATTAACGACTAAAATACTTATGGACATGTCTAACCTTAAAATAGGAGCCAATCTAGAAGAGTTCAACAAAAACTTCCAACGAATAACACAAAAACATACCATAAACCCCGAAAAGAACAAATACACTCCCAAAAATTGGTGGACGAACGAATCGCAAAAAATATTTCGATTGAGAAACGCAGGAAGGAAAAAATACAACCTATATAAGACAATAGAAAATAACAACCTACTCATCACCGCGGAAACAAACCTAAAACAATACATCAAAGACCAAAAGAAAAACAACTTTAACAAGGCAATAAAAGAAATATCTGAAACCAAAAACATAAAGAAATGTGCGGCAAAATAAACAATTTAAAAAAATACCAATGTGAAAAGGACATTAGAAACTCCTGAAACTCAACAGAGCAAAGAAAATACCTTGAATTCATAGCAAGAGCACCACACGCAATTAACAACAACAACAACCAGGAGCGCAACATACCAGAACCGCCGCTTGAAGAAATGACAATAGAAAACCTGAATGAATTCCTCCAATCCAGAAACTTAAAATCACCAAAGAGTGCGGACCAAATATCCTACAAAATGTTAACACATCTCCAACCCAAGGAACAACAAAAATTATTTAAAACAATTATAAATGTATGGCAAGATAAGTGCATACCTCAAAAATTCCGATCCATAAAAAAGGCAATGACCTAAGAAATATATTCAACTACAGACCAATATGTTTGATCTCAGTCCTAGCTAAAGCAATAGAAGGAATCCTTAAATTACATACAGATAACAGAATCCAACTACTCAATTGCATGCTGGAAAGATCATACGGTTTCAAAAAACATTACTCGACATCACAATGTATTAATTTGTATTTCAGTATTTTTTTTTTGCTATTAAATCGTGTTATTTTACAAAAGTAGTAATATGGCATTATTATAGAATGTGTTGACTTGAAGTCACGAAAATTTCAAAAAAAAAAAATAATTTCCAAAGTTATAGTTGTTTGTGTTGACCCAGTTCCAAAAAAAGGTACTTGCGGTGACAACCATAAGTCCTTGGAGATTCATCTAAAATCAATCGGACAAAAAAAAATTAGTTTAATAAATAGGCAAACTCGGACCTGATCGAAGGATTTATTTTTTCAAAAATTAACAAAATGGCGGCCTCAGGAAATTTTTTTCTATGTTTTTGGGAAAAAATCAACAGTTATTTGGTCTTAAAAAATCGAAATTTTGAAAACAAAAAAAATCCTTCGATCAGGCCAAAGTTTATTATGTATTTTAAAAGCTGTATAAATTTGATTAAAATCTACTGAGCGGTTTTCGAGTTACAGTTGTCACCAGTTCAAAAAACATAGTTTTGAGAAAAACGCGTTTAAAGTTTCACACTAGCGCTTTGAAGTGCCCGAACTCTCTTTGTTATTTGTCGAATAACTCAAAAACTAATTATCTGATCAACGTGAAATTTTCAGAGAACATTTCTAAGATATTACAATTAAAGAAAATGAAAAAAAAAATATTTTTTTGAAAATTCTAACTACCCCTAACCCCTTAACAACTTAATCAACACAATCACCTACTACAAAGGCAGAAAACTACAGGTAATGGCTGCATGCGTAGATGTGGAAAAAGCATACGACTATTTCAATATTAACACTCTTCAGCAGATACTATCAGAAGTACAAATAAATATAAAAGCAGTTAATTGGATGTCATCTTTCCTGAGAAGGAGAATACTAATAATCGAACAATAGAAAATCACGACAGGAAACGAGATACTCAAGGTAGTGGACTCAGTCAAACGCTATTTAACCTCTACACGGCGAATCCTCTTTCAGTTTGCTGACGACTTTGTTATAATCTGCTTTCACAAAAAACATGAATACGCCCAAAGAAAAAGCAATAAACAACTCATGCACCAAACACGTGAACCACATTGTTCACAAAACCGACAACACTTGTCGATGGTTAATGAGAACCTCTCCAACCCACGTCATATACCATATGGCGGTAGAACTACCACCTAAATACAGATTTGAACTAGCCACGGCGAAAGAGATGGCTAAATGTATTGCATATAACCTGCCAGCCAAAAGAATTATACTTGCAAACCAGCTCAACAATAAAACGAATTACTTTAAAATAAACCAGAAGTACAAACTAATACTCTATAACATAGCACCAGTAAAGAACACGATCACACATACCACAAAAATTACACCAGATACAAAAATCTTCAAAGACAAATACAAATCGAAAAGGGAAGCTAACCAAACAATAATTAACGCAATATTCAAGGAAAAAATTCATCAATTAGAAACAAAGCAATTCGAAATTATATACATCGATGGATCGGCATTTATGCACGAAAAATCACACACAACTAAATCCTTTTATTGTATCTTCTGTCCTCAATGACAACGGAATTAATAGCTATAGATAAAGCCGTAGAATTCGCCATACAACAAGGTTTCCTCAAAGTTGCTATACTAACGGACAGCTTGAGCGGAATAGCAACAATAAAAGACAACGACAGTGACAACTACATAAGAAACAACATTATTCAAACAATAAACACCTCAAGAATAGAATCAGTAGAAATCCACCACATACCAGCACATTCAAATATAATAAAGAACGATAAAGCCGACGAGGCGGCGAAAGCAGCAACACAAATGGGAAAACGAATACGTATGCCATGGTGAATCAAAGACGCAATAAAAGAAATCCAAAATAGAATCAAAGTAGAATGGAACCAAGACTACAAAGGGAAAATAACGTCAAAGGGCAAAGACTACGGGGAAATATGCCCGGATTTAATCAAACAAACATGACTTCATAACAAAAATACCAAAATGAATACCACACAACTAAAACAATTCAACGGAATCCTTACAAACTACAGTTTTTGCAAAACTACCCTCAGCAAAATTAATATTTACAACGATAACAAATGTGCAACCTGCAGCACTCCAGAAAACACAAACCACATAATATTCCAGTGCAAAAAATACACAAATACATGAAACAAGGGCACAACTCCGATTTCTTTGGCGCCGCGATTTGAAGGTAAGGGACATACTACAAATATACAGACACAAATTAAAAGAGTTAAAATAAAGACAAGAACAAACAAAATGCACCTCAAAGGCGAGGACCCAGGCAGCTCCTCAGCCAGTAACAACATAAGGAGCCGAAGCAATAGCCGAACAAGAGCAACAACAAAACAATCCGCAGGCAATACACCAAACGCGCAGGCTCAAAAGATGCGACTGACCCACGAAAACTATAATTACAACGATGCCCATAAATGACCCTATATTGTGTACCTAGACAAAAAAAAAAACAAAAACGATAAAGAAAGAGCACCATTAACGCGATCTCGATAAACAAATGGTTACAGGGTAACAAAACGGAGGACATTCTGGAAATCACAAAAATAGGATTTTGAAGATGTAAAATCAAATTTAAAAACGGGAAAGCAACAGACAAATTCTGTGAAAAAACAAGCGAGCAATACGAAGCGAAGATTTTTGCCCACTTTGTATCTAAAATGGGCATAATATTCGACATACCAGCTGATATTACGGAAGAGGAGCTAAAGGAAAACATTGTATCACCAATAAAAATCTTGAAAAAAAGGAGAGTGAACAGGACGCATGAGGGGATGAAGTTTCCACACGGAGAGTTAAAATAGTGTTTGACGGTCTGGAAGTATCGAGGGAAGTAACGTTCGGTTACACCAAGATAGAGGTGAAACCATTTGTAGCATTTGTGCAATGCTACCGTTGCTTCAGGTACAACCATTTCGCACAGCATTGCAAGCAGCTAAACACGATCTGCGCAAAATATTCAATTACCCACGACAACAATATAAAGTGCAGCAAGGAATAATGCGTAAATTGCAAAGGGAACCATCAGCTACAAACAAAGACTGCCCAGCAAGGATCAAGGCCTACGCAATTAAAAGGATAACCACCCTAGAAAACCTCACTATCAAAGAAGCACAAACAAAATATAAAATATACTAGGAAACCGCTTCGAACTAGTTCACAACAACGCTGTCCTTGACACGGAATTTCCCCAACTGCAAAAAAGGAGGAAGATAGAAACATACAGCAGAAGCTATGAAGCATATGCACCAACAATTCTCGTATGCCAAAGTCGCGAGAACGAACAACAACAAAACAAGAGAAGAAAACAATGCAAAAAAGGCCAAGGAAGAATGGAAACAAGCAACACTAGAAAACGCAATAACGTCGAATAATAAAATGCTAGCATACCCCACCAACCTAGATAAATACATACAAAAAGAGGACGACTTCACGACAAAAATCAACCAAATGATAAACAACTGTTTAACGCAAAACGTAACACTAGCTAATAACAAGGCCCTATACGAAGCCTTAATATATATCCAAAGTACTTTAAAGCAAATGACAGTCAGTTCAGATTTATGGAAAATTAACAAAGATAACCCATAACATGACGGTAACGATACAAATATTTAAAGCAAACCCATAACATGACGGCAACGATACAAATCTTACAATATAACATACAAAGTTTAAAAAAGCAGGGAAACAAACAATTAATAGAAATGTTCATGTATAATAACGAAATTGATATAGCAATCCTCTCAGAAACTTGGCTAAATAACAACATTGAAACAAGCCCTAAAGGCTACAACTATGCATTCGCAAATAGACAAGATGGATATGTCGGCGTAGGAATTTATATAAAGAAAACTATAAGATTTTCGATATTCAAAATACCCTCAAACATTGAAAATATAGGTATCACCACACTCAACTTGAAAAACCACTTGAATGTTATCAGCGTGTACTGTCCACCCAATGCAACAGCAACAAATTTTAAAAATGACATTGATATACAATTCACCTATACCAGACAACAACATGGCACAACGGGTATAGGCGGAGACCTAAAGGCAAAAGCCTCATCCTGGGATCACCAAACAACAAACAACAAAGGCACGATTCTAGAAAACATAGCAACAGACAACGGATAACATTGTCCAAATGATGGCACACCAACATTCACACATAGTAATATATCATCAGCTATAGATGTAACATTCGTGAACAACTACTTACATCACACTTGGAAAACTTACAACAAAAGAACTAACAGCACCCACAGTCCCATCATTACAACACTTACTGACCAATTCACAATCCGAAACAAGCCCAAAAAAGTATTAACGACTAAAATACTTATGGACATGTCTAACCTTAAAATAGGAGCCAATCTAGAAGAGTTCAACAAAAACTTCCAACGAATAACACAAAAACATACCATAAACCCCGAAAAGAACAAATACACTCCCAAAAATTGGTGGACGAACGAATCGCAAAAAATATTTCGATTGAGAAACGCAGGAAGGAAAAAATACAACCTATATAAGACAATAGAAAATAACAACCTACTCATCACCGCGGAAACAAACCTAAAACAATACATCAAAGACCAAAAGAAAAACAACTTTAACAAGGCAATAAAAGAAATATCTGAAACCAAAAACATAAAGAAATGTGCGGCAAAATAAACAATTTAAAAAAATACCAATGTGAAAAGGACATTAGAAACTCCTGAAACTCAACAGAGCAAAGAAAATACCTTGAATTCATAGCAAGAGCACCACACGCAATTAACAACAACAACAACCAGGAGCGCAACATACCAGAACCGCCGCTTGAAGAAATGACAATAGAAAACCTGAATGAATTCCTCCAATCCAGAAACTTAAAATCACCAAAGAGTGCGGACCAAATATCCTACAAAATGTTAACACATCTCCAACCCAAGGAACAACAAAAATTATTTAAAACAATTATAAATGTATGGCAAGATAAGTGCATACCTCAAAAATTCCGATCCATAAAAAAGGCAATGACCTAAGAAATATATTCAACTACAGACCAATATGTTTGATCTCAGTCCTAGCTAAAGCAATAGAAGGAATCCTTAAATTACATACAGATAACAGAATCCAACTACTCAATTGCATGCTGGAAAGATCATACGGTTTCAAAAAACATTACTCGACATCACAATGTATTAATTTGTATTTCAGTATTTTTTTTTTGCTATTAAATCGTGTTATTTTACAAAAGTAGTAATATGGCATTATTATAGAATGTGTTGACTTGAAGTCACGAAAATTTCAAAAAAAAAAAATAATTTCCAAAGTTATAGTTGTTTGTGTTGACCCAGTTCCAAAAAAAGGTACTTGCGGTGACAACCATAAGTCCTTGGAGATTCATCTAAAATCAATCGGACAAAAAAAAATTAGTTTAATAAATAGGCAAACTCGGACCTGATCGAAGGATTTATTTTTTCAAAAATTAACAAAATGGCGGCCTCAGGAAATTTTTTTCTATGTTTTTGGGAAAAAATCAACAGTTATTTGGTCTTAAAAAATCGAAATTTTGAAAACAAAAAAAATCCTTCGATCAGGCCAAAGTTTATTATGTATTTTAAAAGCTGTATAAATTTGATTAAAATCTACTAAGCGGTTTTCGAGTTATAGTTGTCACCAGTTCAAAAAACATAGTTTTGAGAAAAACGCGTTTAAAGTTTCACACTAGCGCTTTGAAGTGCCCGAACTCTCTTTGTTATTTGTCGAATAACTCAAAAACTAATTATCTGATCAACGTGAAATTTTCAGAGAACATTTCTAAGATATTACAATTAAAGAAAATGAAAAAAAAATATTTTTTTGAAAATTCTAACTACCCCTAACCCCTTAACAACTTAATCAACACAATCACCTACTACAAAGGCAGAAAACTACAGGTAATGGCTGCATGCGTAGATGTGGAAAAAGCATACGACTATTTCAATATTAACACTCTTCAGCAGATACTATCAGAAGTACAAATAAATATAAAAGCAGTTAATTGGATGTCATCTTTCCTGAGAAGGAGAATACTAATAATCGAACAATAGAAAATCACGACAGGAAACGAGATACTCAAGGTAGTGGACTCAGTCAAACGCTATTTAACCTCTACACGGCGAAACTCTACTAAATAAACGACGAAAACTGTATCCTCTTTCAGTTTGCTGACGACTTTGTTATAATCTGCTTTCACAAAAAACATGAATACGCCCAAAGAAAAAGCAATAAACAACTCATGCACCAAACACGTGAACCACATTGTTCACAAAACCGACAACACTTGTCGATGGTTAATGAGAACCTCTCCAACCCACGTCATATACCATATGGCGGTAGAACTACCACCTAAATACAGATTTGAACTAGCCACGGCGAAAGAGATGGCTAAATGTATTGCATATAACCTGCCAGCCAAAAGAATTATACTTGCAAACCAGCTCAACAATAAAACGAATTACTTTAAAATAAACCAGAAGTACAAACTAATACTCTATAACATAGCACCAGTAAAGAACACGATCACACATACCACAAAAATTACACCAGATACAAAAATCTTCAAAGACAAATACAAATCGAAAAGGGAAGCTAACCAAACAATAATTAACGCAATATTCAAGGAAAAAATTCATCAATTAGAAACAAAGCAATTCGAAATTATATACATCGATGGATCGGTAAAAGGCAACTTATCAGGAGCGGCATTTATGCACGAAAAATCACACACAACTAAATCCTTTTATTGTATCTTCTGTCCTCAATGACAACGGAATTAATAGCTATAGATAAAGCCGTAGAATTCGCCATACAACAAGGTTTCCTCAAAGTTGCTATACTAACGGACAGCTTGAGCGGAATAGCAACAATAAAAGACAACGACAGTGACAACTACATAAGAAACAACATTATTCAAACAATAAACACCTCAAGAATAGAATCAGTAGAAATCCACCACATACCAGCACATTCAAATATAATAAAGAACGATAAAGCCGACGAGGCGGCGAAAGCAGCAACACAAATGGGAAAACGAATACGTATGCCATGGTGAATCAAAGACGCAATAAAAGAAATCCAAAATAGAATCAAAGTAGAATGGAACCAAGACTACAAAGGGAAAATAACGTCAAAGGGCAAAGACTACGGGGAAATATGCCCGGATTTAATCAAACAAACATGACTTCATAACAAAAATACCAAAATGAATACCACACAACTAAAACAATTCAACGGAATCCTTACAAACTACAGTTTTTGCAAAACTACCCTCAGCAAAATTAATATTTACAACGATAACAAATGTGCAACCTGCAGCACTCCAGAAAACACAAACCACATAATATTCCAGTGCAAAAAATACACAAATACATGAAACAAGGGCACAACTCCGATTTCTTTGGCGCCGCGATTTGAAGGTACCGTTGGAAAGAGGAAGTCCTCCTGATTAAAAAATATATATATATAGTTATAGGTACCGCAAACGTTTACGAGATATTCGACCTTAAAGTTCAAAAATTACGTTAAACCCACTTTATTCACATTTTTCTCTTCAAATTAATTAAATTACACTATAATCTTTTAAAAAATTCCACACTTTACACTTTTAGCAGGTTGTTTATTTAAAAAATCTTTATTTTAAAAATTACATTTTACACTCGTTTGAACCTTATTTGTTTACCAAAAATTACGAAGAAATGGAGCGCTGCCATGTGATGACATCAGTCACCCCGGGTATTTGCTCGGCCAGAGTTATTTTTTTAAAGAGCGGCCGAAGGCCGCCAATGCAGAAAGGAGTACTTCGCCAAAGTACTTCAGTCACATAAATTACGTATTACACGTATACATATGTAGAAAGTATTTTTTATAGTTAATATAGAAGAAATAATCACGCGATAAGACATACAAAGAAAAATTGTTAAAAATCCTACATATTTACTGTTTAAGATGTGGCAAGGCTCGTTTTCCTCGTAATTGTAAACAATCTAACCTTTTCAACGATGAGTGTGCTAAGTTATTTTTAAATTAATAAATTTAGGTAAAATATAGCAAAATAAAAGTGAAATGTAGGCTTATTTCAAAGCTTGGAGTGTGTATTTGAATATACAAAGTAAAAAATGTGAAAAAATTTTGTGAAACATAGAGAAATAACATGTTTTCTTAGTGCAAATTTTTGAACTTTTAATTGTGAATATTTTAAAAAATATAAGTAATTTTTACATTATTTTTGATTATTCCTCCTCTGGAGAAGCTCCCCTATCCGTACATACCCCATTTATACGGAAATTCGGTTTTTTACCCCTCCGCCAAAGTAATCGGAATCGTGCCGAAACAAGTACCCATCTCTAAACAACAACACATCCTTAATCGATTGCTGTCAAAATACAAATATCGAAGGATATCACGCCAGGGATAATGGGATGCCCAACTTATTCCAGCGTGAGAGCGCCTCAAAATAAGCGTTTTTTATAACATTTTCCATTGTGGCCACATCGAACAAAATAAGAATTTTTGGGCATTTAAATTAAAACGCGCAACGTTTATTACGATTGCAAATTATTATATATTGGACTTTTAATATATGGCGAAACCACTTAAATCCTTTTTTATGATTTTATGATATATTAAAACAACTGACTTTCGATCTTTCAATACTTAATAAGGTGAATTAAGCCTGTTAGTTGTCAATTAATGAATGTTTTTAATCATTTGTAATAGAAAATGATTTCTATTATGCATCAAATTACAAAACGTTTCATGAAATATATTTAAATTTCGCATTTTCTTTGATTTTCATTGTTTTAAATTTTTAATAGCGATCTTGAACAGCGGCAACAAATTCCTCCGTTTACATATTTTTTTGGTAAGATTTCAATCTGGCCATCGCTCGTTTCCAATTGCTAAACGTCAAAACCTCCCCAATCCAGTCAACTGTCAAAGTTTAGGTGGTTTTGACGTTTAGCAATTGTTCTCTCACTTCCAGTAAGAGAGGAGTTGGGCATCCCATTATTCCTGTATCACGCCATCACTAACTTCTTAAAAGAAATAGAAATTGACTTATAACTTGTAACCAAACATTGGAAAAAATACGTATTGGCGTTATAGCCAAATGCATCTACACACCACCCTGTGCTGATGAAGTAGGTTAGGTTAGGTTAGGTAAAAATGGCTGATCGATGATCCCACGTAGACTAACAAATTAGTCCTTTGTGATGCCATTAAATGAAAAACTCCCGTAATCGGACTTACAGGTTGCCGAAGCGCTTTGTAGCCAATATAAAGTTACACAGACGCTTAACTTCAACCCCCGCCAATTCGGTGGGGTGTCCAAAGGTATGCGCCCCCAAGTGTCTTAGTCTTGACCTCCCAAAAGCAGGACAGTCAAGCAGGAAGTGCTGGCTTGTTTCTACCACATCTTCCTCTAAACAGCATCTGCATTCAGCATCCGGCAAGATACCCATTCTTACCGCATGTAAGCCAATTGGACAGTGGCCTGTTAAAAGACCCACTAACAATGAGATGTTGGCCTTACTGAGGACTAAGAGATCATTTGATCTCCTGCGATCTATACTGGGCCAGAAGGCTTTTGCAACCGCACAAGTGCCGGTGCTGGCCCAGCGTTGGACGAGCATCCGCGTGGCCCAGCTATCTAGTAGTAGACCACAAGAAGAAACAGGAGCACCGATCCGTTTCCATTCTACCGATAATGATTCTCGGGTGCCTTTCCTTGCTAACTCATCAGCTTTGCAATTGCCCGCAATTCCGCTATGGCCCGGCACCCACACCAGTCTAATCACGAAACATCTGGCTGCTAGAGATAACGACGTTACACATTCTTCGACCAACCCTGAACGCACTTCGAATGAGTTCAAGGCTAATATAGCCGCTCTACTATCTGAGTGAATAGTCACTTGTCTGAAGGTGGATGCACACTGCAACAGCAAATCAGCTGCTACCTTGATGGCTGCGACCTCAGCCTGGAATACACTACAGTAGTCGGGAAGTCTGAAACAGGAGTTGATGGAGAGCTCCCGACAGTAGACCCCTCCACCAACTTTCCCCTCAAGCTTTGACCCATCCGTGAAGAAGCTTGCTGCCCCTCTCCTCCAACGGCTTCTTCCCACCCACATCTCCCTCGTCGGTATATGGGCAGAGAAGGAGCCGCCAGAGTTCGGTACGGCGATTCCATGATCCAGATGATCCGGTATGCAGTCAAAGTTTGTAAGGATATCCGAATGACCAGATGCACGCTCCTTTAAGAAACCATATTCTCTGAGTCTAATAGCCACCTTCGCGGCTATGCACCTACCGGCAATGTCCACCGGCGTAATGTTCAAAATTGCATTAAGTGCCATAGTTGGGGTAGATCTTAATGCACCGCATATGCTAATTAGCGCAGCCCGTTGAACGCTTTCGAGCTTTTTGGCCAGTGAGGTCTTCCCTAAAGCCCTCCACCACATGAAGACACCATAGAACAAGATGGGCTTTACTATGGTGTCATAGAGCCAGAGGATCACTTTCGGTGAGAGACCCCATCTTTTGCCAATAGCTCCTCTGCAGCAGTATAAGGCAATAGATGCCTTTTTGATGAAGTAACTTTAAACCAAAAAAAAACACTGATTTACTCGTGCACTTCTGTTCTATTTCAAATACATATGTATGTATACACATATGTTACAAGTATGTGTAGTGGAAATTCCATCGAGTACATACATACAACAAATGTATGTATATATGTATATACGTACTCGATGGAATTTCTATTGTTTTCGCAGCGAAAATTTGTGTTACACATTTGTGCGCACATTTTCAAAGCTGATACATTTTTTGCCACACGTGATTCAAATCAATCCAGCAGAAAATTGTTGTTGTTTGCTGTACTCGTAAATTTGCTCGTAGATTTACTCGTAGTTTACCCGCAGTTTCACATCCATTCAAACAATCGTCGCAACGCTATGAACCGACATGATACGATTTGAACCGAACAACGCTACGTTTACTCGATCGTGATTGCCGACGAACAGATTGTTAATGTTGCATCACATCAGTTGACCAGGAATAAAGGGATGTTAAACTTATTCCAGTGTGAGAGCGCTTCAAAATTAGCGTTTTTTATAACATTTTCCATTATGGCCAGATTGAAAAAAATTACAATTTTTGGGCATTTATCAACGCAATACCCAACATTTAGTACGAATAAAAATTACTAAATAGTGGTTATTTATTATATGGAGAAACTATTTAAATCTTTTTAAAGAATATTATAAGAACCGACTTTTGTCATTTCAATACCCAATAATAGGATTTAAGCTTGTTAGCTCTCAATCTTTAATTGTTTTTAATCATTTTCCATTGAAAATAAAACTATGATGCTTCAAATTACAAAACGTTTCATCAAATACCTTTAAATTTCACAAATTTATTTAATTTTCATTGTTTTACATTTTTTATAAGTGGTCTTGAACGATGCAAAAAGACCCCTCCGTTTACATATTTTTTTGGTAAGATTTCAATCTGGCCATCGCTCGTTTCCAATTGCTAAATGTCAAAACCTCCTGAACTCGATCAACTGTCAAAGTTTAGGTGGTTTTGACGTTTAGCAATTGTTCTCTCACTTCCAGTGAGAGAGGAGTTAAACATCTCTTTATCTCTGAGTTGACGCTGGCGGGTACTCGAATTGATCAACAATGTTGTCTATGATGAACAGAATTGATTTGATTGTGTTTTTAACGCGAGTGTTTGTTCTGATTTAATCATACTCGTTGCAGCTCTCTGGTTCTTACCTTCTTCTTAATTTAGTGGTCGGCATGAGAGGATCCGTCACTGTGTTGGTGAGCACGAAAAAAAGTAGCCCAGTGAGAAATTGGAATTAAAATTAAGCAAATTTTATAAGCAAAATTATAAAAAAAATTATTGTTCAATAAAATTTGAAAATTAAATATGTTTTCACTACTTTGGAGCAAAAATATATGAAAATATTCAATAAAACGTAAAGCTATATATAAATAAACGATTATTCAAATCTCAGAGCAAATAATAAACAGATAAATAAGAAGTTCTGCAGTTTCTCGAAATGAAGGGAATAATTTACATATATAATATAAATATAGCTTAAACTAATTGTTTAATGTTATATCTTTAACACATTTTTATATAGATCAATCTTTTTATGACAATTTCTTATTAAAATAATATTTTTTTAAATGGATTGAAGAAATTTTTGATTATAACTAAGTTTTTGCAAAACTTTACTACACATTTTTTAATAAAGACTCCATCGGAAAACGGCCTACCCTGCCTAACAATCTCCAAACTAATGGAACTTGATAGCTGTGTTTTTAGGTTTTCATTAATACGTTAACTATAATCTAAGTATTCGTTTTTACGTAACCAATCAGATATTTTTTGTAAAAAAATATATTTTCATCTTTAAAAAGACATTTTCGTTCTTTTTCATCTAAATAATTAATAGAATAATGAAAATTAACAAAATGTCTTTTAAGGATATATTCCCTATTATCTTTAAAAGACTTGGAACATAAAAGGCATTGCATGGCACCAAAGGCATTTAGAACCACAAAATATTTCTCGCAGGGTATATTTGGTTTTGCGCTATAGGCTTGCTTGATGTTAATTCCAGAGATAAAGAGATGTCCAACTCCTCTCTCACTGGAAGTGAGAGAACAATTGCTAAACGTCAAAACCTACTGAACTTTGGCAGCTAATCGAGTTGAGTAGGTTTTGACGTTTAGCAATTGAAAAAGAGGGACGACCAGATTGAAATCTTACCAAAAAATATGTAAACGGACGGATTTGTTGCATCGTTCAAGACCACTTATAAAAAATGTAAAACAATGAAAATTAAATAAATTTGTGAAATTTAAAGGTATTTGATGAAACGTTTTGTAATTTGAAGCATCATAGTTTTATTTTCAATGGAAAATGATTAAAAACAATTAAAGATTGAGAGCTAACAAGCTTAAATCCTTTTATTGGGTATTGAGAGGTCAAAAGTCAGTTATTCTAGTATAATTCAATGAGATTTAAATAGTTTCTCCATATAATAAATAATCACTATATAGTAATTTTTATTCATACTAAATGATGGGTGTTTTAATTTAAATGCCCAAAAATTATTATTTTGTTCAATCTGGCCATAATGGAAAATGTTATAAAAAACGCTAATTTTGAAGCGCTCTCACACTGGAATAAATTGGATATCCCTTTGTTCCTGGTTAACTCGTTGCTGCCTCGACCATGGATAAATTGATCCGAAACTCTTTGATTCGAGAGAGCGCTGTCAAAGTTCACATTTTTTATAACATTTGCCAATGATGCCACTATGGAAGAAATGTGTTAGGGAATTTTTAGTAAATGTTTTGGGAGTTTGTAATTTCCACACCACCGCTGAGGTATACAAAAGGCGCGTTACCGAAGTTAGTTTTGGGTGCCCGGTTCCCTATAGGCCTATATCACCCATATAGGTACAAAATAAAATCACAAAAATAGGCACAATTTATGAAAAAATATTTCTAAATTTCACTAAATAACTATATTTTTCTACTAATTAAAATTATTTACGAACCTGGATCCATCCTTCTCCTTGTTGGGGAAATTGAAAAACCGTCGCATCCAGCCACACACTTATTTTTAGTTCTCGGCATTTTCCTATAATACGTTAGGAAAACATAATATATTTATATACATACATGTATTTACGATGGCTTTAATAATACACTTACCAACTTTATTTTTAGTAAAAACACTTATACACTGTATTTTTAATAAAAAAACCTAAACACTATATTTTCACAACATGTTCTCCACAATGAAAAATAACGAACTGATTTTGTTAGTTATTTTTAACGGGATTTTGTCTGGCAGTTCATTCTTTTGCTTGTCACCTGATTCGTAGCCCATGAACTTTCAGTATTGCCATACCAAACCGTGAGATCATGGGCTCTCTCAGAAAGCGAAGAGAGGAGTTTCGGATCAATTTATCCATGGCCTCGACAACGACTGAACGATAGAGCGTAAGCGTACGTGTGAAGTGCTGAACACAATGAGCGCGATAGACTGCAGCAGCACGACAGTGAACTAAAAATTGCGTCGTGAATCCTACTACATGAACATTTGTAAGAAGGCAGCGACATAACAATGGCCGGCATGTACACAAGACAACACAGCTCTCCATTATACATGTACACAATTTCGTTGTGGCCATACTAATACCTTGCACTTCAATGAAATTTTAATATTTTGTTCAAAGTGAAATTTTTTATGCAAAAAATAAGTAAATAGGTCAATATTTTTGCTTTAAATTATCAATTGTTATTACAAATGATATAATAGAGCTATAATATAGCTATTTTATGCTTTTATTTGTAAAATAACTTCAAGTTTGTTAGAGCTGTGAATAATTTTACATTTTACATATTAGTGGCATCACCACTCTACCTCATCTCTCTATCTTCCATTCTACTGTCAACTCTACTGTCGTTGGCAAATATAGGAGGATATTGAAGTTAGCGAGAACGACAACTGTCGGCCTGCAGTCGTGTAGTCGTGCAGCTATCAAAATAACACTGCCCATAAGAACGTGTGTATTTTAATATTTGACAGATGTAGTTTGCAGTCTGTCGCTCTCTATGTGTTCAGCGCTTGAGTCGCAATCAGTAGAAAAAAAATTACTAACCGCCATTTTTGAAAATTGTAAAATTACGTTGTCCACTTTAAGAAAATCTTTATTTCTCTTTTTTTATATGTATTTAATATAATAATAATATAATTTATCTCGTTTTCTTTTTTCTTAAATAAGGGTGTGAGTGTCATTATAATTATTTTTTCTTCTACGCTTGACCGCTGCTGTATCGCTTTTAATGCGGAGTTTTCACCGGCCAACTGTTTATACCCTGAACAGGGTATATTAAGTTTGTCACGAACACCCAGAAGGAATCGTCGGAGACCCTATAAAGTATATATATAAATGATCAGTATGTCGAGCTGAGTCGATTTAGCCATGTCCGTCTGTGTGTCCGTCTGTCCGTCTGTCTGTATATATACGAACTAGTCCCTCAGTTTTTAAGATATCGTTTTGAAATTTTGCAACCGTCATTTTCTCTTCAACAAGCTGCTCATTTGTCGGAACGGCCGATATCGGACCACTATAACATATAGCTGCCATACAAACTGAACGATCGGAATCAAATGCTTGTATAGAAAACTTTCACATTTGACAAGATATATTCACGAAATTTGGTATATGTTATTTTCAAAGGCAACAATGTAGTATCCGAAGAAATTGCTCACATCGGTTAACTATAGCATATAGCTGCCATACAAACTGAACGATCGGAATCAAGTTCTTGTATGGACAACTTTCACATTTGCCAAGATATATTCACGAAATTTGGTATATATTATTTTCTAAAGCAACCATGTAATCTCCGAAGAAATTGTTCAGATCGGTTGACTATAGCATATAACTGCCATACAAACTGAACGATCGGAATCAAGTTCTTGTATGGACAACTTTCACATTTGCCAATGTATTTTCACCAAATTTGGTATAGATTATTTTCTGAAGCAACAATGTAATCTCCGAAGAAATTGATCAGATCGGTTAACTATAGCATATAGCTTCCATACAAACTGAACACGTAGTTACTAACAGAAATGCACCTGTGAAGGGTATTTAGCTTCGGTGCAACCGAAGTTAACGTTTTTTCTTGTTTTTTGTTGTTTTTAAGGAACTCTTCGTTTTGAATATTTTTTTACTACGAGTATTGCAACCAGTTGCTATAGAGTATTATAGTTTTGTTCGCGTAACGGTTGTACGTATCGTTCGAAAATCCTGATTTAATTATGTAGGGGTTAGGCCAAGTTTTCACTCAAATTTGTCTATTATACGCACAAAGATACACTGTTATGAATAAAACACGCTCTCATATTTTTACAGGGATAACTCTTATATTGGCCGATATATGTGGTACAAAGTTGTATCCTGTAATATTAATTGCTTCTAGATTTGTGTACTGGAAACTGAACGAACCAAGTGGAATTTAAAATTGTGCTATATGGGAAAAAGGCGTGGTTATTGTCCGATTTCGCTCATTTTTACAACGTGACACAGAAATGCGAAAAAATACCTCACACCAAACCACGCCCGCTGTCCAATTTCTACCACGGTCTCTATAAAGCTTTGTCATACCATTCCAGCAGAAAATTTTTTAATCTCTGGCGCATTTAGTTATTGATTTATCGCGCTTTTAGTAGTTTTGAACAGTACCGTTATATGGGGAGTGAACGGGTTTTCATACGATTTTGTCTATATTCTCACAGGTAGGAGCTCTTGTACTATTCGCGCTAAACTTCCTTTACCTTAGGAGATATACCTGTTTCTTTATTGGCGTAGACACCGCTTACGCGATTATAGCCGAGTTAACAACCGCGCGCCAGTCGTTTCATCTTTTCGCTACGTGGCGCCAATTGGATATTCCAGGTCCTTCTCCACCTGGTCCTTCCAACGGAGTGGAGGTCTTCCTCTTCCTCTGCTTCCCCCGGCGGGTATAGCGTCGAATACTTTCAGAGCTGGAGTGTTTTCGTCCATTCGGACAACATAACCTAGCTAGCATAGCCACTGCCTTTTAATTCGCTGAACTATGTCAATGTCGTCATATATAAAGGCAGCTCCTTTTCATGCTGTCGAGGTGGTGTGTGTCGATTCCCCTTTCACGGGTCTTTTCCAAAATTTGGCGCATGATGAATATCTGGTCGGTTGTTGATTACCCAGATCTAAAGCCACACTGATAAGGTCCAATCAGTTTGTTGACGGTGGGTTTTAATCTTTCACACGCGATGTTGAGGAGGCTTATCCCACGGTAGTTGGTGCAGATTGTGGATCCGTTTTTGTGGATTGGGCAAAGCACACTTAAATTCCAATCGTTGGGCATGCTTTCGTCCAACCATATTTTACAAAGAAGCTGATGCATGCTCCTTATCAGTTCTTCGCCGCCGTATTTGAATAACTCGGTCGGAAATCCATCGAGCTGTCGATGTTAGGACCTCGGAGCGCACGCACATTTAAAACACCGGAGACGTGTCTTCAGTCTATAACAACACGATTGATCTGGTTGGTGGTTTTTCGATCCGGAGACAGCCAGGTAGCTTGATGTATCTTCTTGTGCTGGAATCTAGTACTACAGATAACCATATTTCGGGCCCCGGCAAAGTCGATCAGCCTCAACCCATTTGGGGATGTTTCATCGTGGAGGCTGAATTTACCGACCATAGTGCCAAAGATACCTTCTTTTCCCACCCTGGCGTTAAAGTCGCCAAGCACGATTTTGACATCGTGGCAGGGGAAGCTCTCCTAAGTGCGCTCCAAGCGCTCATAGAAGGCATCTTTGGTCACATCGTCCTTCTATTTCGTCGGGGCATGGGCGCAGATTGTATCTAGACGTTCATCCACCAGGGTGAATGACAGTACTCGGCGACGGAGTCTCTCTCCCACCACGAATCCTACACCAAATTTGCGCTCCTTTATATGGCCACTGTAGTAAAAGCCACAAGGACCTACTCGTCTCAATCCTTGTCCCGTCCTTCGCTTTTCTTGGACGGCGGTGATGTCAGAATCAACTCTAACGAAATTCCGCCAAATTTTGGAAAAGACCCGTGAAAGGAGAATCGACACACACCACTTCTTCGTCGATTTCAAAGTTGCTTTCGACAGCACGAAAAGGAGCTGCCTTTATGCCGCGATGTCTGTATTTGGTATCCCCGCAAAACTGTGTAAACTGACGTTGAGAAACACCAAAAGCTCCGTCAGGATCGAAAAGGACTTCTCCGAGCAGTTCGATACCAAACGAGGTTTCAGACAAGGCGACTCCCTATCGTGCGACTTCTTCAACCTGCTGTTGGAGAAAATAATTCGAGCTGCAGAACTTAATCGAGCAGGTACAATCTTCTATAAGAGTGTACAGCTGCTGGCGTATGCCGATGATATTGATATCATTGGTCTCAACACCCGCGCCGTTAGTTCTGCTCTCTCCAGACTGGACAAGGAAGCAAAGCAGATGGGTCTGGCAGTGAACGAGGGCAAGACGAAATATGTCCTGGCATCAAACAAACAGTCGTCGTACTCGTGACTTGGCACTCACGTCACTGTTGACAGTCATAACTTGGAAGTTGTAAATAGTTTCGTATATTTGGGAACCAGTGTAAACACCACCAACAATGTCAGCCTGGAAATCCAACGCAGGATAATTCTTGCCAACAGGTGCTACTTCGGACTGAGTAGGCAATTGAGAAGTAAAGTCCTCTCTCGACGAACAAAAACCAAACTCTATAAGTCACTCATAATTCCCGTCCTGCTTTATGCTGTAGAGGCTTGGACCATGACAACAACTGATGAGTTGACGTTGCGAGTTTTCGAGAGAAAAGTTCTGCGAAAGATTTATGGTCCTCATATCTCAATTTTTACTCAAGTTACAGCTTCCACGAACGGACGGACAGACAGTCAACCGGATTTCAACTTTTCTCGTCATCCTCATCTTTTATATCAGCCAGATAACGCCCCCTTGTGGGCGCTGCAGGCGTCAAGGGGGGCGGTAAGAGACTCAGAAAGAAAATGGGGGCGTTGCGTAGAGGCCTGTGGGGTGATTTGTAATTTTATTTAGCTAGGAGGCCTCTTAGACAACGGCTGCATGAGCTCTCGACTCTCAACAACAACTTGTAAACATCAACTAATATGAATTAAAAGATTGCTCAAACTCGGTTCTATATTTCTCTCCGCGTATTTCATATATCTGCCCTATTTTATTGAATATAGAAAAAATGAAAATCGTGTCAATCGGTCGCTCCGTTTCATAATGAAAGTAGACACACACAAACAAATAAAAAGACAACAGACACACTTTCGCATTTTAATAGTTATTAGTACACGTAGATATCTATCTTGTTTTAACAAGTTTTTGTTAAATAACCCAAATTGTGTATTCCTGTATCAATCGGCTGGTTCATTGAATACTTGTTCGGACTTGTTGTGAACGATTGAGCGTCGAATGAGATAAACGAGTTTATGCATGTTTTTTTATTCCTGTCGGTGCGTGCTGCTTAAGCATTCCTATATAAACAATGAAATATTTTTTTTTGTTAATTTGTGGCAGTAATATGAGCAGTACTTACGCCTCCTTTACACTACTCGCGAAGTTGAACGTATTTCTCAAAGCAAAACAATGTCGGAAGTAAAAAAGAAGATCATTGAAAATCCCATAAACCCATCGTCGCCTTTGTGTCTTCTAGATATATCTAAAAACATTTTCGAATGAAGCAATGAAGCCTTCAAGACTGCAAGATCATTTTAATAAAATGCAACCAGATAAGAAAGAGAAGAGTGTGGCATATTTTCAAGACCTAGAGAAGAATCATAATACTCAGCCAAGTGTAGCAAAACTATTTTCGGCGGCTGCTAAGCAAGATGACGACGGACTTCGGGCTTCGTACAATATCTCTTTGTTAATTGCTCATAAAGGCAAACCACGTAACATCGGAGAAGAGTTAATATTGCCAGCAATAAATGAAGTAATAACTACTGTGCTTCATAAACCAGCCGCAGATATTATTCGAAAAATTCCTTTGAGTAATAATTCTGTGCAAAGACGAATTGATGAAATGGCTGAAAACATTGAAGAATCATTGGGCGATCACCTAAGGACAAGTCAATTCTCAATTCACCTGGATGAGTCCACTTTACCAACTAATGAAGCATTGTTGTTCTCTTTCGTGAGTTTTATTAAAGATGAGAAAATATGTGAAGAACTATTATTTGATAGAAATTTAGAGATACAAAAGGCGAAACCATATTCAATATATTGAAAAAGTTGTCCGATGAGAAAGAAATTCCTTTGAAAAATATTATTTCAGTTGCTAATTTGCTATTGCTTATTTCAGTCACGGATGGCGTTCCGGGTATGACAGGGTGCCATAAAGGCTTCATAGCGTACTTAAAAAATAAAATTCCAGATGTCCTTGGTGTACATTGCGTTATTCATAGACAACATTTAGTTGCTAGAAACTTAAGTGAAAAACCATTTCAATCACTGCAATATGTCATCAAAGCAGTCAATAAAATCCGCAACAGCTCTTTGAATGATAGATTATTTCATCAGCTTTGTGTTACTAATGACGAGGATTTCAACCGTTTGTTGTTTCATACTGAAGTTTGTTGGCTATCAAGAGGCAATTGTCTGACTCCATTTTACAACCTCTGTTATAGAGTTCTTGGAAACTAAAGATACAGAATTGCACGACAAGCTCATAATCAAATATCAAAGAACAAAAAACGTCGTTGCTGCTTTCGCAGCCAAACTGCTTCTACACAAAAAGAGTCTGGGCAGACGTGAGTTTCACAATTTTCGGAATTTATCAGTATCATGCAGTAAAGACGAATTTGCCTACTGCCAACATTTGCAAAACTTCCACATTGACTTCACCGAACGATACCAGGACATTTTGAACTTGGAAATTCCAGACAGGGTGTTGGATTCGTTTTCAAATGTCAACACAGCAATGTCACCTCAGCTGGAAGAAGAACTTATAGAATTGACAACAAACGAGGAATTAAAAATTAAGTTCAAAAATGGTTACCAAGAATTTTGGCTACAAAAACCGATCCCGCAATTGTACCCTGGATTGTGGTCAATCGTTCACCGATTCTTGATAGCATTCCCAACGTCATATTTGTGAGAACGTGGATTTAGTGCTGTGACAACACTGCTTACTAAAAAAAGAAATCGTTTTCGTGTTACCGAACGTGGCGACTTGCGACTGTTCTTGAGTAAATTGCAACCTGATATTAACAAACTTATTAAACAGCATCAGATTCATCCTTCACATTAGTTTTTATATAAGGATCGGTTATTTTAGTTTTATTTTTAATAAAAGATTCTCTGTTTTAATACTATAAAGTTGCGTTTCAATAATCATTCTTATTGGCAGGTGGAGCCCGTAAGAATTAACTTGAGACCTAAGCGCCGTTGTATGTTACCTACTGCGCTCAGGTTTCAAGTTGCGGGTTATAGTAAAAGTTTCGTTTAGAATTCTCCGTTAATATACATATATATGTAGGTCATAATAATTAATTAATTTAATTTGAAGTTAAAGTGGTTTTTAAATAGGTGAAAAAATGGGGGCGCTAAAAAATATTTATTCTCAAAGTGGGCAGTAGACAAAATAAGTTTGGGAACCACTGATTTATATACATATGTATATATAACCCTATATCTATCTCGATTAGTTTTAGGTGATACGTACAACCGTTAGGTGAACAAAACTATAATGCTCTGTAGTAACTGGTTGCAAGAGTATAAAAACCTTACCTCGAAATCGTCAAAATTTTTTTGAAAAAACGTTATTCTTTTTAGCAGCTGTTCACTCGTGGCAAATCAAGTTTAAATGTCAAATGTTGCCACAAATCAAAGTTTGATTGTTTTCATCTGGCTGTCATTTTATATGACCGAGCTTTGCCAAATTTGCGGGCAAACGTAATTGACAACAAGTTTATTTATTTTAAACACAAAGATACACTTTCATGAGTATACGTAAAACATGTTCCGTGATTTTCATTGAGATAACTACAATATTGGCAGACATATGCAGTTTAAAGTCATCCTCAGGGATGTATTGACCCGATTTAACCATTTTTGGTACACAGACACACCATTATAAGGAGAAGTTTCTCTCTGAATTTCAATTGTATATCCCATACATTGACTGATATTTTTTTATTAGAGGGCTGGGGCACTCCCACTCTTTAAAAAAAATTTGCCAACAGGTGATCCTTGCTACTGCGATCTCCTTTGCGAAATTACAGTTCTATATCTTAATTTAGTGCTTAGATGTGGCGCTTTGTAGGGTTTTGATTAATGGCATTTTGTGGGCGTGGTATGGGTCCCATTACGCCCATCCACGAACTCAGACAGTCACCCGGATTTTAACTTTTCTCGTCATCCTGATCATTTATATATACATTGTGACAAAAAAGTACCCGGAAATTGTAAATAAAACGCAAAATTTTTAATTATTCATCAATATCTATTTTGTCGCCTTCAAAGTAATCCCCACCAAATTTAATACACTTATGCCAACGATTTTTCCAGACCTCGAAACATTTTTCATAAACACCTTCACCTTCTTCAGCTCCTTCAGCGAATTTGGTTTTATCTCTTCAATGGATTGAAAACGGGTTCTATTCCGATAATATTTGACTTGTTTGCATGTCAAACTCGTAAACACAGGTCTCATCGGCAATTATAATGCTCTCGATGAAGGGGATAGGAATTCGTACGATTAAGCATGTCCAAAGGGACTTGTTTACTGTACTCTTTTTGAAAAAAGTTCAACTATAGTCGAGCAAGAACCCGTTTCATACCCAAAATATCCACCAAAAACATTCAAACGAACTAGCGATAGATGTCGAGCTCTCTTGCCATCTCTCTAACACTTTCCTGACTATTTTCAAGCACCATATCCTTCACTTTTTAATATTTTCTTCAGCTGAAGAAGTCAAAGGGCGTTCAGAACGAAGCATGTCTTCAACGATCACTCAACCGTCTTTGAAGCATTTATACCACTCGAAGGCTTGTATTTTTGTAATATTTGGCATAGTATTTAAGGACAATCCTATCAACTTAGCGAAATAAATTTTTTGCAATATCATTTACCCGGGAATTTAATTACAATTTCCGGGTGCTTCTTGTCTATCTCGATGAGTTTTAGGTGATACGTACAAAAGTTATTTAGGTAAACAAACTATTACACTCTGTAGCAACAGGTTGCAAGAGTATAAAAATACATGGACTTTAAACTGATATTAATTTTGTTTTATTTAAATTTGAGAATGTTTATAAAATTGCACCATGAACACATTTTCCACCATATTTCTTGCTCTGAATAGTCTATAGTTAAACATCTTGTACGACATCACTTAATTGCGAAAGCTGAATGGTTTCATCAAGTACGTTTTTAAGGAAAACGCGTCGTCAGCTACTATCACTATAGTACCTCATCACGTTCATGTGGAAGTGGCTTCGAAGATTTAAAATTTAACGTGTTTTCTACAAGAGCCGTCAAAAGAGCTCATTTATAATTTTTATTATTTTGCAAAAGCGACTCCATTAGATTCACAGACGAAAATTTATAGTCGGCATCAACCATAGCTATCATAACAAAATGTGATATATAGCGCATAGAACATACTTAATTCGTCGAGGGGACAGCTCTCATAAGTGCGCTCCAAGCACTCATAGAAGCCATCTTTGATCACATCGTCCTTCTCTTTCGTTGTGGCATGGGCGCAATTCAGCAATATGTTTAAGAACGCTTTCGCTTTGATATGGATCATGGCTAGACGTTCATCCACTAGGCTAAATGCCAGAACCCGGCGACGGCGTCTCTCTCCCACCTCGAATCCCACACAGAATTTGTGCTCCTTTATATGACCACTATAGTAAATGCCACAAGGATCTGTCGTAGTAAAAACACTTTAGTTGTCGTTTTGAATATTTTATTAAACACAACCTCGTTGTCCGACGGTACACACGGTTGAAAACAAAAAATCGTAGGCAGAGAGAGAGAGAGAGAGAGAGAACTTTTCCTTTTTTCAAGATCTTCTTGGTTGTATCCCTCTCGCACACACACAACACTATATTTTACATGTATATCATGACTTTTGAATTTTCAAACAGTTGTCCTTAACGCGTTTGTCATGGTCGTCATCAAAAGGAGGGTTTCTCTTTCGAGCATGTTGTTTCGTTTTCATTGGGGGCGTTTTTTACGTCCTAGGGGGATGGTTTGCTTTCTCAATCTTAACTCGCCTTCAAACGGATGTTCTTTGGCTACCTAGAGGATACTTGGTCTAAGACGGGAAGACCTGAGCTGCTTGAGCCATATGTACAAGAATCGTTTCTGGTCACTAAAAAGCGAATGGCAATAAGAGAACTTTCCTCACTTGGGTGAACTTCCACACATGACTCCAAGTATTTAAAAGTACTTAAATAAAATTTAAAATTTACTAAAAAATTTAGTTTTATTTGAAACTTATTTAACTTAAATATTTTATATTTGAAAACTCCTTTTTTCCAAAAAAAATTTTGCTTTCCATACGAAAAAAAAATTTTGTTTACGTTGAAGAATAACTGCAATGTTAATTTGATTGTCAGTGGTGAGTCAGGTATCTCTCTATAACAATAACAATGACGGTCAATTGACAAATAAATCTGAAAACCAAAACTCATGTCAAGTAAAAACAACTTTATTTATATTATTATTGGTATGAGACGAAACAAGCCCTTATGGAAAATGAAGAGAAGCTTTAGTTAAGCTCTGTAAAGACTTTGAAACTGTTTTTAAAGCAATGCAGACTTCCAGACTCTGCTTTAATTTGCTTCGTTACAAAATTAAAAGTGTATATTTGCCTTATCTCTGATAAAATAAAATATTTCTCGGAGTGTTATTACAAATTGGGAAAAAAATTTCTCTATTTGGCAGACATGAAATTAAACGAATTAAACGACATTTATCAAATAAAGGTTATTCAAGATTTTGACAACGTTTCGACCCCGTCTACTCTTTTAAATTTAGACCTACAAGGTATTACTTCTATATCAAAAAATCCTTATTTATTATCATCTGATATTTCTATGGAGCTACCTTCTCCCATACTAAAAAACAAATTCTTTTTCTTAAATTTTATTAAAACGCTAGTAGTTATTGTTAACTTTTGCATGCTCTTTGTAAAATATAGTAACAGTAAGCATGCCCAACGATTGGAATTTTAGAATAAAAAAGGAAACACCACAATCTGCGCCAACTACCCTGGGATAAGCCTCCTTATCACCGCATATAAGGTTTTTTTGAGCGTATTGAGTGAAAGATTAAAGCCCACCATCAACAAAATGATTGGACCTTATCAGTGTGGCTTTAGGCCTGGAAAATCAACAACCGACCAGATATTCACCATGCGCCAAATCTTGGAAAAGACTTGTGAAAAGAGAATCGACTCACACCAACTCTTCGTCGATTTCAAAGCTATTTTTGACAGCGCGAAAAGGAGTTGCCTTTATGCCGCGATATCTGAATTTGGTATCCCCGCAAAACTAATACCGCTGTGTAAACTGACGTTGAGCAATACCAAAAGCTCCATCAGGATCGGGAAGAAACTCTCCAAGCTAAATTTGGAAGGTAATCTTCTATAAGAGTGTACAGCTGCTGGCGTATGCCGATGATATTGATATCATTGGCCTCAACACCCGCGCCATTAATTCTCCAGACTGGATAAGGAAGCAAAGAAAATGGGTGTGGGAGTGAGCGAGGGCAAGACGAACTAACTCCTGTCTTCAAACAAACAGTCGTCGTACTCGCGACTAGGCTCCCACGTCACTGTTGACAGTCATAACTTTGAAGTTGTAGATAATTTCGTCTATCTTGGAATCAGCGTAAACACCACCAACAATGCAGCCTGGAAATCCAATGCAGGATAACTCTTGCCAACAGGTGCTACTTCGGACTGAGTAGGCAATCGAACGATGAGCTGTATGAGATATACGATGACATTGACATAGTTCAGCGAATTAAAAGACAGCGGCTACGCTGGCTAGGTGATGTTGTCCGAATGGACGAAAACACTCCAGCTCTGAAAGTATTCGACGCAGTACCCGCCGGGGGAAGCAGAGGAAAAGGAAGATCTCCATTTCGTTGGAAATACCAGGTGGAGAAGGACCTGGCTTCGCTTGGGATCTCCAATTAGCGCCACCTTGCGAAAAGAAGAAACGACTGGCGCGCTGTTGTTAACTTGAGCCGCGTAAGCGGTTTCTATGCCAATAAAGAAGAAGAGGATTAGGATAACTTTTAGTCATAAGGTGAGTTCGAGTCAAGTGGGTCCCGATATATGTGATTTCATCTGAAAATGAGCGATGCTACGCCCATCACCACGGCTCCTATAATACCCTCTCGAGTGAAAAATTTTAGTTTTTGATTACTCGCTCTTTTATCAGTTTTTGACAGTAACATCATAAGGGAAGTGAACGGGGTTAACTTCCGATTTTACACATGTTTATAGTTTCGGTAACGGTGCTTAACAGATTTGTCCTGAGCGAATTTGGTTATTGCAGCTCATATAGTTTATAAGATATGTACATTAAACCAATTACAAGGCAGGGCCACGCCCATTTTTTCAAAATTTGTAACTCTCAAGTGCATCTGGCTACTGTGATCTTTTTTGCCAAATTACAGTTCCATATCTCAATTTAGTGCTTAGTTATGGTACTTTATAGGTTTTCGCGTAATGACGTTTTGTGGGCGTGGTAGTGGTTCGATAACGAACTCGTCCCTCGTTTTTTGCCCAGGAAAACGTGCACCATTATGATATTTAAATTTTTACTCAAGTTTCAGCTTACACAGATAAACGGACTGACGGACGGACACAATATTGCCATGCTCAGTTTGAATAGTATAAATGGTTTTGCACACATCTAGGTAATTAGTTATAATTTTTCATAATGCAAAACACCGAAATTAAAATCCAATTATTAAATATAGTCCACCTATTTCTAATTAATTTTTTCCGTTAGTTTGAGAATATTTCAATTATATTCCTGTTTTTATTTTTTTTAAAGAAATCAAAACGAAACCAGTATAGTTTGGTGGTGTGCCTAGCTCCCGAGCTATATACATATATACATATGTATATATAAATATATATACTTTATTTATTGGAATTGTTATAAAAATTTTTCTTATAGTTCTTGAAAGTGGAATATTTCTTCTTTTAACCAGAAATCTTTTGCTTGGTTAGGAGCATTGTTGTTAACATCTCTTTTTTGGAACGAGGCTCCATCCTTTTCTGCCGTTCATTAGCCTCTGCAGGAGCAGTGGTTAACGTGAAGTACAGGAATTAGAGGATGTTAAACTTATTCCAGTGTGAGAGCGCCTCAAATTAAGCGTTTTTTATAACATTTTCCATTGTGGCCAGATCAGAAAAAAAGCTATTTTTTGGGCATTTTAAATATGTAAAACACCCAATTCGCATTTTCCACACCACCTATGAGGTATGCAAAATGGCGCGTTACCGAAGTTATTTTTGGGTGCTCGGTTCCCCAGTAGGCCTATATCACCCATTAAAAATTTATTTACATAAAAAAAATGAAAAAAACATAACGATAACAATTCATATACGAGTATAAAAGTATAAAAAAAAGTAACAAAAACAATATCACTTGATATCACATAATAATACTATACGAGTATGATACTTAAAACTATAAAAATAAACGTACTATATATACAAATGCCAATATTTAAGCCCCAAATTCTAATTTGTAATTAAAAACTTTCTATTCTTTATCGTTCTAACTTTAGAGTCTCTTAATGCGAATCTGCTTAAAAAATATTATTTTAGTATAAAATATTTAGCTCATTGCAACCACTAAAAAAGGAAGATAAAAACTACAAATGAGAAACACACAAAATTTTATTCTTAAAATTGGGTAGAGATAAATCTTTATTTAAAAATTTAGTCACAAAATAAATTCTAATTCTAATAAATAGAGCAATAACTACCTTTGGGTCACAGTCTTCACAACACAAGAAGGGCCTAATATCTTTTAATTTAGTAAAAAGAATTTCTCCTAATCCTATTTTATGACAATTTCTGTCAAATTCCTCAACAAATTTTGTTTCTAAATTATTAATAAATGCAACAAATTCTTGAGGCGGCTTCACTAAGTTGCATTTATCGATCTGGTTTTGGTGTATGAAGATGAATTCATCAGAAGGAATTTCATCTCCTAAATAAGGTAATGGCAGGAGGCATGTGTGCATTTTAAAAATTTTCAAATAAAGGTAGCCGCAAAAATAGTTAAAAGCATTTTCCTTTAAAAAGTTAATTTCTAAACTACTATCTAAAGTAATGGATCTAACAATGGAGTGTTCGGGCCGTGGTAAACCCTGGAAATCCTGCCAAGAAAGGTCACTTAAAACGGAATCATTGCACACATTAAGAAGAACATTATGGCTATGTTCTGATATAACTGTGGCTTCGGGTTCTAAAGGCAGCTCACAGTTACCTTTTGTTACGATATTTACGTAGCGTAAACCCCACGACTTCCTAAATAAACTAGAGAACATGAAAGGTGTAACTCTAGTACCTCCCCTACTTCTAATCTGACCAAAAAAATGCTCTAAGCTGTCCTGACATAGTCGTCTTGTCTTTAGGTAAGGAAATCCTGAGTGTGACAGCAATCGCCACAATCGTCTTAAACTATTAATATTAATTAACCACCCCTTAATAAAATTGAAATTATTTGTTGTGTTGTTTCCTAACTCATCTACGACCCGAATTGTTTTTAAAACTTTTTCTGCCTCATCTAAAAACTGGTTTTGCTCCGGGGAACTTATAAAAACTTTTTTAGTGGGTACAATGGCCTCAGTGAAACTACTATTAAAGATATCGAATAATTTATTAAAAAAAGAAACGAAATCCGCGGTATTAATAAAACTCATACTATTTGAGCTTAAGTCTCCCGAGCTGTAAAGAGAAAGCATACCTGAAGCGCCCGTATTACTTAACACTTGAGACGCGAATTTAACTTTCATTTTTTGAAATGTATTGGGGTATATATGAGCATCGGTTAATTTATGCGCACACCGATAACTCGACTTAGAGTCCTGTTTATAAAAATGGACTATATCTGACCAACATACGCGACTATTTTTAAAATCGACTTTATTTTTCATATTTTGTAAGCAGTTTCGACTACATTTTAATAAATGGGGGCTATCGTAAAAAAAACATATTTCCTTACCATTAACATTGAAAAAAGGCCGTGACATTGAAACACCTAGCAAATTGGCTAAATTTTGAAAATTGGTACCCTGGTCACAAACAAAATGGCAAGGAACTAGCCCTATATTTTGAAGTTGGGTAATGGCTTCAAGAATATATTTCTTGAGGACATCCCCTTTACATGAGCCTCTAATAAAGAAATAAGCTAACGGGTGGGACCAAGGTTCCCCACCTATACCTTGCACCATTATGGTCATTGCAGTTGTGGCTATTCTAGATGTGCGATTTTCATCGCCATAATCTTCCAGACCTATCACCCTATCAAATTTCCTATCATACTGCAGATGACATTTCAGTGACATTTCATCACAAGAAACTGATATGAACTTTTGTTCGAAAGAAAATTCCTTACTCCTAATTTGTAAAGACTTTATACTGCTTTGGGTGCAACCTGGGAAACGAGGCCAATCTGCGACAAAATTATGTAACGTAATTTCCGAGGGAAAACTAAGTTGGTGCTTTAGGTAGCGGTAAGCGATTGGCGACAAAAAAAATACACCCAAAGCTAAAGTTTTAAGAAAACTATCATATCGCCGACCTTGACTTTGGCGATTACTATTAACAAAACTACTTCTAATACAAGCACCTAACTGAGGAGGAACTTTGCTGCAAACTATCTCAAGAGGATCTGACTTTTCCCTAAATGAACTACTTCTTAACATTTCCCTACATCTTTCTAATTCAGTTGCCATTTGGACCAACTGAGCTTTTAAACTCCTATTCTCCTGTTCTTTTTCATCTAATTTTATTTTTAAAATCCTATTCTCTTCCCTCAATTTTTTTTTCCTATCTGTCCCTGCTGTCAGACCCCTACATGTTTGCGCGGCTTTTTCATTACTATTTAGTAGTTCCTCCTCAAGAAGTGGCAGAGGCTCTAAAATATTACCGCGGTCTTCCCTTTCTAAAAGCGGAAGCAGCTGCCTCGATGCACCGTTTGCATTTGAGGCAGATCCTTCCATTTGGGGAAAAAAATCTTCAACGCCCATTTCAATAGGGTTTTCAAAAAAAGAATTTGGGGCGTTAAACATTGGCTCAATAATTAAATTTATATCCGGAACGGCTCTCGGACGCAATTTTTTTGCGTTACGCATTTCTTCAGAAAAATGCCGCTCACACGCAAAAATATGTTTAGGTGTTTTTTCATTTTGATCTTCAAAAACACCTAAACGTTTGAGCCAACATTTACGCCTATTAAAAGAAAATACGAAATGTTATATATAATCATAAAATATGTATAATAATAATAATAGTGCAAAAAGTGCATATTTAATGAATATTTTAAAGTACGATTTTTTTATAAATATCATAAATATTCAAAGATAAATCGTTACTTTAAAATAATTTATTTAGTTAATTAACGGTAATGGAAACAAATTGACAATTAAGCTCTTAATACGTAGAGCGCGACAGACTGCAAGCGACATTTGTCAAATATTAAAATACACACGTTCTTAAAGACATAGTTATTGAGGCAGCTGCATGACTACATAACTGTGTCCATAAGAACGTGTGCATTTTAATATTTGACAGATGTCGCTTGCAGTCTGTCGCGATCTACATGTTCAGCATATCACACTTAAAAATACCCGGGATTTCAAATTCATTATCCAATCTATTTTACTTGCACAATTGAAACACTTATTTCATGGAAATCAAAGTCACAAACACTTTTTGCACTATGTAGCGTTTTTTACTCACCGTTCGAGATCCGTTCCACTGTTCGGAAAACTGAATATTCTGCCTCCCTCGCTGCAGCCAGCAACACATTTCTTCCAACTGCTGGTTATTTTCGGCATTTTGTCTGTAAAATAAAATAAACAAGTATTAAATAAATGCAAATTTATTTAATAAAAATTAAAATATACTTACAGCTTTCAATCTGCGTGCTTTTTCGCATTCGGTATTCTTCGAAATAATGGCCGTTAGAAATGGAGACAAAAAAATGAAAAATGTCTCCATTCGAATAATAATTTGGCGGGATTTTAATATGGTCGTCCCTCTTTTCCAATTGCTAAACGTCAAAACCTACTGAACTCGATTAGCTGTCAAAGTTCAGTAGGTTTTGACCAGGAATAAAGGGTTGTTAAACTTATTCCAGTGTGAGAGCGCCCCAAAATTAGCGTTTTTTATAACATTTTCCATTATGGCCAGATTGAAAAAAATAATTATTTGTGGGCATTTAAATTGAAACACCCAACATTTAATACGAATAAAAACTACTATATAGTTTTTGTTTATTATATGTAGAAACTATTTAAATCTTTTTAAAGAATATTATAACAACTGACTTTTGTCCTTTCAATACCCAATAATAGGATTTAAGCTTGTTAGCTCTCAATCATTAAATGTTTTTAATCATTTTCCATTGAAAATATACTATGATGCTTCAAATTACAAAACCTTTCATCAAATACCTTTAAATTTCACAAATTCATTTAATTTTCATTTTTATAAGTGGTCTTGAACGATGCAACTAATCCCTCCGTTTACATATTTTTTTGGTAAGATTTCAATCTGGCCATCGCTCGTTTCAATTGCTAAACGTCAAAACCTACTGAACTCGATTAGCTGTCAAAGTTCAGTAGGTTTTGACGTTTAGCAATTGCTCTCTCACTTCCAGTGAGAGAGGAGTTAAAGATCTCTTTATCTCTGGTGAAGTAACTTAGTTGGATTCCGCAAACTTGAACCTGCAAGAGTGTTTCCGCTTGCTCTTGCAAGATTGCAGATTGCAAAAATACTATACCGAAATATACAAGAGCACGAGACCACCCATTGCAGAATCTGGTGATATATGAACGGCTGATTCGGTCAATTTATTGTGAATGACTTTTGTGAATTGGCGCACCTACTGTATACATTTTTAACAAAAAAAAAACTGTAACAAATCTTTATAATTTAAAAAGAAATTATAAAATCTATTTAAAACTTACCTTCCTGAACTATTTAACGACGTAATATGTCTTTATGTAAAATGACAACTAATACAAGGTTGCAATTATATTTTTGCGTGACGTTGCACGCAAATATACATACATGGGTTTTGGTCTGACATATTTCACAGCTATTGCAAATAATTTTCTGCGTGTGTTTGTTGTTGTGTCGGTGCACCAATAGGAAATATATGCAATTCTTGCACCGTGCAAGGGTTTTGCAAGAGCAAGAGAATACCCCTATTGAATCTTCCTTCTACCAATAATTTTTAAAAATTTTTAGTAATTATTTTAGGTTAGCTTTTAAATATAGCATTTATGTACACAAATATAGATTAAAAACTGAATTTTCTTCATAAAATCATGTTTTTTCCTTAGGTTTATACATATGTTTCTTATATTATATATATATTTTTTTTTTATGAAAAGCTTATATGGTTTACATTTAGTTTAGTTTAATAAATCTTAATATTCTCACATTATGTACATACATACATATATATGTACATATATGTAAGCTAGTTTAACCACCATATTTTAAATTTATTACTTTGGAACTATTAGTAATAAGAAATTTAAATTCTCATGATTTAAGAACGAATTAGTGATGTAGTCCGGCTAGAAAATTTTCGTCCGAAATTTGCAAATAGCTAAAATGAAAAGAAATAAAAATTATTATTATTACTTTTTCTTATTTGTTAACGTATCTACATTATATTTTACGAATAAATACATGTAAGTTTGTATCTTTTTCTTCTTCTTAATTGGCGTAGACACCGCTTACGCGATTATAGCCGAGTTAACAACAGCGCGCCAGTCGTTTCTTCTTTTCGCTACGTGGCGCCAGTTGGATATTCCAAGCGAACCAGGTCCTTCTCCACTTGGTCCTTCCAACGGAGTGGAGGTCTTCCTCTTCCTCTGCTTCCCCCGGCGGGTACTGCGTCGAATACTTTCAGAGCTGGAGTGTTTTCATCCATCCGGACAAAATGACCTAGCCAGCGTAGCCGCTGTCTTTTAATTCGCTGAACTATGTCAATGTCGTCGTATATCTCGTACAGCTCATCGTTCCATCGAATGCGATATTCGCCGTGGCCAATGCGCAAAGGACCCTAAATCTTTCGCAGAATTTTTCTCTCGAAAACTCGTAACGTCGACTCATCGGTTGCTGTCATCGCCCAAGCCTCTGCACCATATAGCAGGACGGGAATTATGAGCGGCTTATAGAGTTTAGCTTTTGTTCGTCGAGAGAGGACTTTACTTTTCAGTTGCCTACTCAGTCCGAAGTAGCAGCTGTTGGCAAGAGCAATCCTGTGTTGGATTTCCAGGCTGACATTGTTGGTGGTGTTAATGCTGGTTCCTAAACAGACGAAATTATCTACAACTTCAAAGTTATGACTGTCAACAGTGACGTGAGAGCCAAGTCGCGAGTGCGACGACTGTTTGTTTAATGACAGGAGATATTTCGTTTTGCCCTCGTTCACTGCCAGACCCATTTTCTGTGCTTCCTTGTCCAGCCTGGAGAAACAGAGCTAACGGCGCGGATGTTGAGGCCGATGATATCAATATCGTCGGCATACGCCAGCAGCTGTACACTCTTATAGAAGATGGTACCTTCTCTGTTTAGTTCTGCAGCTCGAACTATTTTCTCCAGAAGCAGGTTGAAGAAGTCGCACGATAGGGAGTCGCCTTGTCTGAAACCTCGTTTGGTATCGAACGGCTCGGAGAGGTCTTTCCCGATCCTGACGGAGCTTTTCGTGTTGCTCAACGTCAGTTTACACAGCCGTATTAGTTTTGCGGGGATACCAAATTCAGACATCGCGGCATAAAGGCAGCTCCTTTTCATGCTGTCGAAAGCAGCTTTGAAATCGACGAAGAGGTGGTGTGTGTCGATTCTCCTTTCACGGCATGGTGAATATCTGGTCGGTTGTTGATTTTCCAGGTCTGAAGCCACACTGATAAGGTCCAATCAGTTTGTTGACGGTGGGCTTTAATCTTTCACACAATACGCTCGATAGAACCTTATATGCGATGTTGAGTAGGCTGATCCCACGGTAGTTGGCCCAGATTGTGGGGTCTCCTTTTTTATGGATTGGGCATAGCACACTTAAATTCCAATCGTTGGGCATGCTTTCGTCCGACCATATTTTACAAAGAAGCTGATGCATGCTCCCTATTAGTTCTTCGCCGCCGTGTTTGAATAGCTCGACCGGCAGTCCGTCGGCACCTGCCGCTTTGTTGTTCTTGAGGCGGGCAATTGCTATTCGAACTTCTTCATGGTCGGGTAATGGAACGTCTGCTCCATCGTCATCGATTGGGAATCGGGTTCTCCTTCTCCTGGTGTTGTGCGTTCACTGCCATTCAGCAGGCTGGAGAAGTGTTCCCTCCATAATTTAAGTATGCTCTGGGCATCAGTGACTAGATCACCTTTGGGGGTTCTACAAGAGTATGCTCCGGTCTTGAAACCTTCTGTAAGCCGCCGCATTTTTTCGTAGAGTTTTCGAGCATTACCCCTGTCGGCCAGCTTATCAAGCTCTTCGTACTCACGCATTTCAGCCTCTTTCTTCTTCTGTCTGCAGATGCGTCTCGCTTCTCTCTTCAACTCTCGGTATCTATCCCATCCCGCACGTGTAGTGGTCGATCGTAACGTTGCGAGGTAGGCAGCCTGTTTTCTCTCCGCTGCGACACGGCACTCATCGTCGTACCAGCTGTTCTTTTGCACTTTCCGAAAACCAATGGTTTTGGTTGCAGCTGTACGTAAGGAATTTGAAATGCCGTCCCAAAGTTCCCTTAAACCGAGTTGTTGACGAGTGCTCTCAGAGAGCAGGAGTGCAAGCCGAGTAGAAAATCGTTCGGCTGTCTGTTGTGATTGCAGCTCCTCGACGTCGAACCTTCCTTGTGTTTGTTGGCGTGTGTTTTTTGCTGCACAGAGGCGGGTGCGAATCTTGGCTGTAACAAGATAGTGGTCCGAGTCGATGTTGGGACCTCGGAGCGCACGCACATCTAAAACACTGGAGACGTGTCTTCCGTCTATCACAACATGATCGATCTGGTTGGTAGTTTTTCGATCCGGAGACAGCCAGGTAGCTTGATGAATCTTCTTATGCTGGAATCTAGTACTACAGATAACCATATTTCGGGCCCCGGCGAAGTCAATCAGCCTCAACCCATTTGGGGATGTTTCGTCGTGGAGGCTGAATTTACCGACCATAGTGCCAAATATACCTTCTTTGCCCACCCTGGCGTTAAAGTCGCCAAACACGATTTTGCGCTCCAAGCGCTCATAGAAGGCATCTTTGGTCACATCGTCCTTCTCTTCCGTCGGGGCGTGGGCGCAAATCAGCGATATGTTGAAGAACCGGAGTGAATGATAGTACTCGGCGACGGAGTCTCTCTCCCACCACGAATCCAACACCAAACTTGCGCTCCTTTATATGGCCACTGTAGTAAATGTCACAAGGACCTACTCGTCTCAGTCCTTGTCCCGTCCATCGCATTTCTTGGATGGCGGTGATGTCAGCCTTTATTTTTGCGAGGACATCAACCAGCTGGGCAGCGGCACCTTCCCAATTATGGGTCCGGACATTCCAGGTGCATGCCCTCAAATCGTAGTCCTTATTTCGTTTGCCATGGTCATCATCAAAAGGGGGGTCTCTCATCCGAGGCTTGTTGCTTCCTTTCATTGGGGATGTTTTTTTTACGTGGCGGGTCCCAAACTTAGCGCACAACCCTATCCAGGGGATGTTTCGCCTTCTCACATTAGCTCACCTTCGAACGGATGGTCTTAGGCTACCCAGAGGATACTTTGTCAAAGACCGGAAGTAGTGAGCTGCTTGAGCCATGTGTAAAAGAATCGTTTCTGGCCACTCCCAAGTGAATGGCCATCAGAAAACTTTCCTCACTTGCGTGAACTTCTACACATGACTCCATCCTCCGTGTTGTATCTAATTGTTATAAAAATCATGTTAAGAAACGTCAAAAATTGTTCACAAAGTCTTTTGTGTACTTCCCGTAACATTTTATAAGGCTACTTAACCAAACGATTGACATGGCTTAACTCTGAAAAGGTAAACAAAGTAAAAAAATGTTGAAGTAATTCAAGAAGACGAGGTTGGAGAGGCACCTCAAACTACAGGAGAGGAGGTCATCGATGAGAAAGACGAGAAAATACAGCATTTGGAAACAGAAATGCTAGTCCGAATTGATATTGATGAAGTATTTTTTTCTTACATATGTATGTGTATTTCTTATTCTTTTTAGACAAAGGCTGAATAGTGTTGTTAGAACTTTGAATAAGTGCAAAAACGAGCAGTTAGCAGAAATTAGGATTTCCATTAAAACCTCGGAATTCCACAGAAATAATTTGGAGCAAAAACTTAGCTGCATTTTCATCAATGGCCAGGTAAGTGCCAAAATTCTAAAAAGTATTATAAATTATATTATAAACCTAAAACTACAGAAAACATTCTTATATAAAAATGTATTGATGTTAACAAATGCAAGTATGTACTAACCTACAAACTAAGTTTTTGCACTGTTTCTTATCCTAATCTAAATTCTTGATCTAAATTCCTTGATCTAAATTCCACTGACTGACCCAATTGAAAAAAATTATGACTTGGAGATTCTCAACAACGACTCAACAATTGAAAAAAAATTATGACTTGGAGATTCTCAACAACGACGGTTTTGAGAATTGGCAGGGTACATCTGGCACAAACTCGGTAAAGACAACCCCGAAATTTGTGCCAATTCAGAAAATTGTTCGTCTTATACTTGGGTGGATCACCTTTTTGAAGGAGGACTCTCAAAACCAACAGATATGTTGATGGAGCATATGAGAGCCTTGCAAGCAGTATTTGACGATGTAAATGGTACTGATTTGCATATACTTATGTACAAATTACGCCCAGAAGCACTTAGATTTAAGTAATTTTGTAAATTGTAGCTCGAAAGTAAAATAATTGTTTTTCAGAGCTAGAATGTATTTTAGGATTCGTTCCTTAAATAAAAACTTAATTGAACATACTTGCAGCAAAAAAAGAAAGTTAAATAAGACAATAAATTGATACTTGGTCACAAAATATTCAATATTTTTATTTGCATAAATGTATATGGTTGAAACAAACACAGCAAAGAGACAAAATTAAATAATACAATCAGGGTTCTCATTTACTACTCCGTAACAGCAAAATTTCTAAAATTATTGCTATGCTATGCTATCGCTACCGCTCTCACTTTGTCGGGAGCCACAGCGTAGCTTTAGCATAACAATGTAAAGTATGTGCTCTACTCTGCTCCGAGTTTTGTTAGGTAAAAAAACTATAGCTGGAGCGGGAGCAAAAAATTAAGTTCTGCGCTATGCTCTGGCGTAGCGGTAGCAAAAAATTGGGAGCGGTAGCACAGCAGAGCAAATGAAAATTTTCATGTGCTACAGCTCCCGCATGTGTTTGTTGTTTTTTTTTTTGCTATTTTCTGGCATAATATTTGAATTAATTGAATAATTCAAACAAAACAATGTTATGCAAATCATTTTGGCACTTGTTGCGTCAAGTGCCTCTATAAATCTAAAATCAAATATTTTAAGAAATATATTAATAAAGTGAATTAGATAATAATTGAATAAATTATAAAATTTTTTTTATTATGTAAAATATTTACCATTTTTATATTACCAAGAACATCATCTATTCCAAATGTATTACAATACTCAATTACTATGAATTTTCGAAATTAATTTTAACTACATATACTTTCCCCCTTTTTATATACATTAGGGTGTTTTTATTTTTTTAATTATTAATTTTGTTCGGTCCCGTCACGAAATTTCCTGGAAATACCCCAAAAAAAATTCCCTGAAAATTTTAGCCCTACATAATAACATTAAGAACTGGACCGAGGCATGTAAAAATTTTCCATAGAAAATACACTACAATCTTGGTTTTTTATCTTTAAATTCCTACAGATCAGAGGTATTTTATGGCATCGCTTTGACTTTAGACGCTGTAGCTCTTGTCAGTTATACAAAAAAATGCGAATTTCGTGGAAAAATCAGGTTTAGATACCTCGCCTTTATCTTTTGGAATACACGTGGTTAATATTCATCTACTGATTACCAGTACCAGTTTTAATCCATTGCACTGCGTATTTGCAGTTCTATTCTACCATTCCCAATATTTAGTAATTTTATAATTTTTTAGGAAGAATCAGTTTGAAATTGTACGCATATACATACTTCAATGTATATTGCAAAGAATCGAAAAGATTTCTGTATATCTAAAATTATAACAAACCTTTTTATCAACACTTCAATTATTCCGTTATATCTTTATGTTAGATATCGCGTTTGGTTTGTTATGAATGCATTTGCGTCCTTGACCAATAATCTAGCAAAGTATCCGCAGTGCCTTGACGATGAAAATTCCAATGCCATTTTTTGTTGTGATATTAAATATATCGGACGGGCTCGTCTTAAAAAAAAACTACCTGGTTAAGAAGCAAAATCAGTATAACCCATATACTAAGCATGTTTGGAAATGAAAATTTTTACTTATTTCTTTCTATTTTTGAATTACTAAAATTTTCAAATGATTCTTACATAAATTTTGAACAAATGCTTATGATTTGAAATATAATTTTTGTATTTATGAGCTGTATTGAAATATAGTATAAAGAGATAAAATGTATCCTATGTCCTTACCCTGCTTCTAAACTACCTCCCCACAAATTTGAAGCCAAATCGGTTCAGCCGTTCTTGAGTTATAAACGACTTTCTTTTATATACCAACTTGTACCATAAGGTTGGTACGCAGCTCTCAAGTAATTGCTCAAGAAAAAAAATACATTATTTCTCAAGTAATTTTGGCAGCTGGTTACGCATTGTGAATGATCTACATTAGAAGAGCAAGAGAGAATAAACAAAGAAAACAAACTTTGTGCGTAATATGTATGTGTGTATGTATATGGTAACATAAATATTTTCATTGAGATTTAAGAAATGTTGTTGATGATTGGTAGGTTTTATACAACATTTCAAAATGGAATATACTTCATAATAATGATTTCAACTAATTTAGGATGAATTTGACGATTACTTCGAATTTCCTTCAAGAAACAATTGTTGATTTGATGTTTCTTCGCAAAACAAGGTTTGCCATATTCACATTTTACTGAAAAAAAGTATCAAAAATTGGTACTAGATTTCTTGAGAGCTGCGTACTAGCACAAGTAAATTTGTCGCAGGAAAGTATCTTGACCGTTTCTTAAGCGTTTTTTTATATGAAGTTTTTACGTTTCTTGAGAGCTGCGTACTAAGCTTTAAATGTAAAACACCCAATAGCAAAAAAAGAAAAAAAAACAACAAACACATTCGGGAGCTGTAGCACATGAAAATTTTCATTTGCTCTGCTGTGCTACTGCTCCCAATTTTTTGCTACCGCTACGCCAGAGCATAGCGCAGAATTTAATTTTTTGCTCCCGCTCCAGCTATAGTCAGGAATAATGGGATGCCCAACTCTCCTGTCTCTGGAAATGTGAGAGCCGCTCACCTACCGAACTTTGACAGTTGACTGGATTGGGTAGGTTTTGACGTTTTGCAATTGGAATGACTGGAACGGCCAGATTGAAATTATACGAAAAATATATGTGAACGGAGAAATTTGTTGCCGCCGTTCAAGATCGTTAATAAAAATTTAAAACAAAGAAAAGCAAAGAAAATGCGAAATTTAAACATATTTCATGAAACGTTTTGTAATTTGATGCATAATAGAAATCATTTTCTATTACAAATGATTAAAAACATTCATTAATTGACAAGTAACAGGCTTAATTCACCTTATTAAGTATTGAAAAATCGAAAGTCAGTTGTTTTAATATATCATAAAATCATAAAAAAGGATTTAAGTGGTATCGCCACATATTAAAAGTCCAATATATAATAATTTGCAATCGTAATAAACGTTGGGCGTTTTAATTTAAATGCCCAAAAATTCTTATTTTGTTCGATGTGGCCGCAATGGAAAATGTTATAAAAAACGCTTATTTTGAGGCGCTCTCACACTGGAATAAGTTGGGCATCCCATTATCCCTGCTATAGTTTTTTACCTAACAAAACTCGGAGCAGAGTAGAGCACATACTTTACATTGTTATACTAAGGCTACGTTGTGGCTCCCGACAAAGTGAGAGCGGTAGCAAGAGTAAAATGAAATGCTACGAGAGTAGCGTAGTTTTTCAAACGCTGAATACAATGAAAATACAATTAAATGAAAATGTAGGTAAATGTTCACTATATAATATTCACTTATATTAATGATAACTTTTGATGATAATCATGTTTTTGAATACAAAATTGCTTCTTATTGCAAAGAAAAACAAACTGAAAATCAGCTGATTGTACGTTGGCAGAGAACGTATAATATAGAGAAGGTTCAGGGTGTGCCGATTGTCAAAATGTTCCTCTTTTTGGAGGGGTTGAGTTTTCTATTAGTGGATCTCACCACAAAAATATTATTAGCGGATTTCACCAATATTTAACATGAAGGGGTCGAAAATAGCAGAATTGAGCATTTTCATTGTTAAAGCTTAGTACGCAGCTCTCAAGAAACGTAAAAACTTCATATAAAAAAACGCTTAAGAAACGGTCAAGAAGCTTTCCTGCGATAAATTTACTTGTGCTAGTACGCAGCTCTCAAGAAATCTAGTACTAATTTTTAATACTTTTTTTCAGTAAAATGTGAATATGGCAAACCTGGTTTTGAGAAGAAACATCAAATCAACAATTGTTTCTTGAAGGAACATCGAAGTAATCGTCAAATTCATCCTAAATTAGTTGAAATCATTATTATGAAGCATATTCCATTTTGAAATGTTGTATAAAACCTACCAATCATCAACAACATTTCTTAAATCTCAATGAAAATATTTATGTTACCATACACATACACACATACATATTACGCACAAAGTTTGTTTTCTTTGTTTATTCTCTCTTGCTCTTCTAATGTAGATCATTCACAATGCGTAACCAGCTGTCAAATTACTTGAGAAATAATGTATTTTTTTTCTTGAGCAATTACTTGCGAGCTGCATACCAACCTAAAATGAGAAAAGTGATGCTAATTTCAATGTTTACAAATGTACGCTTACAGATTCGCGTATTTGCAATGCGCAAACGACTATGGATATCATTTATAGATATTCTCCATATATTTGTAAACAAAGCTCAAATGTATATACATACATATGTATGTAAGTGCAATTTGACCAATTTAATGATGAATTCCAGATTTAACTGTTGAAATGTATAATTAAGTAATATTTGTAATATTACTTAAATATTTAATCAATATAATTATAATTAATATATGTATGTTTTTTAAGTTATATATTTATATACATATGTATTTATTTACTTTGGGCATTTGAAGTTTTGATAAAAGGTTGGTACGCAGCTCTCAAGTAATTGCTCAAGAAAAAAAATACATTATTTCTCAAGTAATTTTGACAGCTGGTTACGCATTGTGAATGATCTGCATTAGAAGAGCAAGAGAGAATAAACCAAGAAAACAAACTTTGTGCGTAATATGTACGTGTGTATGTGTATGGTAACATAAATATTTTCATTGAGATTTAAGAAATGTTGTTGATGATTGGTAGGTTTTATACAACATTTCAAAATGGAATATACTTCATAATAATGATTTCAACTAATTTAGGACGAATTTGACGATTACTTCGAATTTCCTTCAAGAAACAATTGTTGATTTGATGTTTCTTCGCAAAACAAGGTTTGCCATATTCACATTTTACTGAAAAAAAGTATCAAAAATTAGTACTAGATTTCTTGAGAGCTGCGTACTAGCACAAGTAAGTTTGTCGCAGGAAAGTATCTTGACCGTTTCTTAAGCGTTTTTTTATATGAAGTTTTTACGTTTCTTGAGAGCTGCGTACTAAGCTAAAATCGTAAAAGCCATATGCATATACATAATTATGTGTACATGTAAACAGATTTTAAAAACCGTGCGCATAAAGTTCACATATACATATATGTATGTAATTTTGTGTTCATGTAAACAAATTTGAAAGAATCTTGTAAATTTGTCTACACACAACTTTATGTGTAAATATATACACCCATTGTTTCATATAAAAACTCCGTTGTCACGGACAACCAATGAGCTGTGCCGAAAAAAATAAACGAATGGCCGCCGTTTGTCACCGCTTCCCTTGCCGCTGTACAGCTCCGCCAACAAACCAGCGTAAATACATATGTATGTTTGTGCGTGAGCTTGCATACATATCGACGCAGCTGCGAAAAAATATTTCAGAATTACAAAATATTGTTCACATTCCTTGACAAATACAGTCAATCCCGGTTAGGTGCCACAATCAAAGATACCGAATTTTTTGGTTTGTCAAAAATAAAAATATAATATGGTACATAAGCGAGTGCGGATACTTAAGTGTGTCGTACTTAAACAATAATTTCTATGTATTTCAAAAAACAAACCGTGAGATGCAGCAAGATATAATATATGTAGGCTGTTAAGAGTGATGAGGGAGGGATTTGATTTTCATTTAAGCGGAGTACTACTTAGCCGGGATTGACTGTACACATGAATCAGAGGAATATTGAATATTTTCTTTGAAAAATTTCTTGAATTGAAAATCTACAAATAATCTATGTTGTCAATTTTATTCTAAAATATTTTAATACTTATTTTTGCGTGGTTGACACTTTTTCCTTCTCATACATTTCAGAAATACATATATTCAATTTATGATTTTTAGATTTTGAAATCGTCGCGAAAAAATGCTTGTAGGCAAGGCATGCTCGGGGAGATGTAATGGCGTCTGCTTTTATGAATGAATCGAATATGCTTTTTGAAAATACGTTTGCGTTCATGAATGAAACTTTTGTTGTTGTGTAATTTACTATAAATTTTGACGTCGAAATTCGGCTGCCATATTGGTTTCTGATGCTTTTTCAAACGATTGTTGTTTTTGTAGAACAATATTTGTAATTTTTGTGGGTGATATATTCACATGTGTACGCATATAAATATGTACATATGTATGTTGTGTATGCATTATTTGTGTGGGAATGTCGTACGCACATATTTACATGTCTACGCATATACATAAGTGTGTATGATGAAGCTTGAGGCGATTGTAGAACAATATTTGTAATTTTTGCGGGTGACATATCCACATGTGAACGCATGTATGTAAGTATGTTTGTTGTATTGTTTGTGTAGGAATGTCATACGCACATATTTACATGTGTACTCATATTGTAAGTATGTATGATGATTTTTGAGACTATTGTTGTTTTTCCAGATAAACGTTTGTATTTTTTGATTTACATGCGTACGCATACATATGTGTGTATATTATTTGTGTGAGAATGTCATACGTACATACATACATACATATGTGTGTACGTAAATATAGAGAAACGCGCGCTTTTTATATTACTGATAAATGATAATATCTTAATTTGAAATTGATTTGTACTTGCATACATACCTATCTCCAGGATAGATGCGTATGAAAGTTTTAAATGATAAGAGGTATGATTTCATATATTATTATGGTAATATATTATGTTTTTAGGATATTACGATAATATTTCATATATGTACTTATATAGCATATGTACATATATACATGCATACGAAATTATATTATATTATCAAAGATAAGGAATGTTTAAAACGTAGCTCATTTGCTCATTAACTACAAATATTACCATGAAAATAGCAGGATTTAATAATAATGTTATAAATTTTGCATGAATTCACAAAAATTCGCAAAATTATATTCATATCAATTGATATGATGGCATGTAAACGTATAAAAATATAAGCCAAAAGGCCAACAGGCGTCTGTAAAAGCAATGTATATTTCTGAGCATAATTTTCATTGAATTCTCAGCTCTGTTCACTCAATTCTTTTAAAATTTCTCCTGCCGAGCCAAAAGTGGTAAAATCCCCTAATAGAAAATTCATGGCTCTTGACAGTTTACACGCTTGTCCGTAGTTGAACCTTCTCTATATTATACGTTCTCTGACGTTGGTCAAAGTGTAAACACATAGACGGCGACAGACTGCAAACTACATCTGTCAAATATTAAAATACACACGTTCTTAAGGGCAGTGTTATTTTGACAGCTGCACGACTACACGACTGCAGGCCGACAGTTGTCGTTCTCGCTAACTTCAATATCCTCCTATTTTTGCCAACGACAGTAGGACGACAGTAGAGTTGACAGTAGAATGGAAGATAGAAAGAGGAGGTAGAGTGGTGATGCCACTAATATGTAAAAAGTAAAATTATTCACAGCTCTAACAAACTTGATGTTATTTTACAAATAAAAGCATAAAATAGCTATATTATAGCTCTATTATATCATTTGTAATAGCAATTGATAATTTAAAGCAAAAATATTTACCTATTTACTTATTTTTTGCATAAAAAATTTCACTTTGAACAATATATTAAAATTTCATTGAAGTGAAAGGTATTAGTATGGCCACAACGAAATTGTGTACATACAAAATGGACAACTGCGTTGTTTTGTGTACATGCCGGCCATTGTGTTGTTGTTGCTTCTCAAAATGTACATGTAGTAAGATGAACAACGACGTTTTCAGTTCACAGTCGTGCCGCTGCAGTCTGTCGTAGCCATTGTGTTTACACTTTCAACCGTGACGTAGATGCGCAGAACGAACGAAATTTAAACTCGTTATTGCGCAATCTTGTTTCTATGTTTGCGATTACATGAGGCAACTTTAGTTGCTAATTCTCGGGCGATTCTCTTTTGCTGCCGCCCATTACCTTCACACGAGCAACTTGTGTTGCGCAACTCTGCTCGAGTTTTTTTCTCATTCTCTTTCACTTTACTTTAACCCATTGTCTCTTCTTTTTCCTTATAGGTATTTGGGCCACTCTATCACATATATTAATCAGCTCTGTCAATTAAGAAATACATTTTATTTATTAAAACAAAGATATATCACCCTTTTTACTATCGTCTGAATCAATAAGTATGGCTTCCTCCATACATTTCACAATATCTTTAATTAATTCGATTTTTTCCTCATACTCCATTTTCTAAAATATTTATATTATATTATGAATATTTGTATACATATTTGCAAATTACTTACCAAAAGATGAAATTAAATTTTTTAAATATATTCAAAATATTAATTTCAAAAAAATATACGCAAATGCAACTATGTACTACGAAAGAAAGAACACGAATGCCGAAAAACGCCGCAGCGAACTGCTACGAATAAGAACACAAAGCGAGTTGCTGAACACTGGAAACTCTGCGCGATTCCCCTCTCCTCGTCGCCCCCTCGCCTATAAACCAAGAGTTGCCGCAACAAAAGTTGCCTCGTGTGATAAGGCTCTATTATTCTTGTTAGAGTCTTATCACACGAAGCAACTTTTGTTGCGGCAACTCTTAGTTTAGGGGCGAGGGGGCGACGAGGAGAGGAGAATCGCGCCGAGTTTTGTTCAGCAATCGCTTTGTGTTCTTATTCGTAACAGTTCGCTGCGACGTTTTTCGGCATTCGTGTTCTCTTTCGTAGTACATAGTTGCATTTGCCATCTTTTGGTAAGTAATTTGCAAATATGTATACAAATATACATAATATAATATAAATATTTTAAAAAAATGGAGTATGACGAAAAAATCGAATTAATTAACGATATTGTGAAATGTATGGATGAAGCCATACAAATTGATTCAGACGATAGTAAGAAGGGTGATATATCTTTGTTTTAATAAATAAAATGTATTTCTTAATTGACAGAGATTAATATATGTATGTGATAGAGTGGCCCAAATACCTATAAGCGAAATGGGTTAAAGTAAAGAGTAGACAAAAAGTAAAGTGAAAGAGAATGAGAAAAAACCTCGAGCAGAGTTGCGCAACACAAGTTGCTCGTGTGAAGGTAATGGGCAACAGCAAAAGAGAATCGCCCGAGAATAAGCAACAAAAGTTGCTTCATGTAATCGTACACTTATAAAATTGTAGGTAAGGAAACAGATATAAATTGAAACGATTTACTATTGTGAATATTAGAACTGTCTCAGCTGTAGAAAACTGTTGTTGATGTTGTATGATTTGGTATTTGCTTTTTAAGTTTAGATAAACATAATTTATTTATTAGTTAGTTGTAACAGTAAGGAAGATGCCTGAATATCAAAGTTGGAAGTTTCCTAACATTCCCACAGACTTGGGGTAGGTAAATATTTATAATATTATCATTTTTATCATCAAATGTAAAAAATATTTCCAGCGAAGACTTTTTCCAAAACGATGAAAAATTAGTTGTGGTTGGTGTAATAGGAAAGTCGGCATTTTCGGACTGTAATAAAATGGTATCGCTAGGCATTTTGGACAGTGATCCTAGTATGTTGGAACATGAACCGAAAGAGGTAAGCTGCAAACACAATTGTATAAATGTATACACTTATTAATCAATTTGTTGCATTAAGGGCACCATCCAATTCTACTATAATCGTAAGAAGTCAATACTCTTTTTACACTTTGAAACAACATTTGATACAGCATGTATGCAGGGAATGCTCGAAGTTGATATAACTCGTAATACTTATGGTCATTTTTTGTTATTTAATCAGCGCGTGCGTAACCGTTTTGGACGGATGTTGCTTTTTGCAACACAGGTTTGTCACTTAATAGTCTTTGTTGAGTTAAGTGTCACTTTCGATGCGTCGTTGTTGTCGCTTTTCAGAGCTTTAAAAATTATAAGGTATGAAACTACCAACATTTGAAATATTTTGTGACGAAATTGAATCATTTAAAAATAGGGACAAATACGTATTAAAATTCTTACCAAAACTCGTTAAAAATTCGAGCACTGGTACATTTTTGGGCAAATCTGCGCGTCTGTGTACACCACGTATACTATTTATCTTTGAAAACTACCCGGATGGTTATGGTAAATTGATGAAATAATGGGGAAATGAAAGCGAAAAGTAATTTCATCCTATTTTATAGAAAAATCATCTGAATGCATTTCTAAATTAGAATTTGAAGTGGAGGATAGTATTTACAAGATGCTGCGTAATGAATTTATCATTACTAACAACAGGTTTTTGTTTTTGACGTAATATAATTACAAATTTTATCATAAAGTTTTTAACCTGCAGCGCGATGTCACTTTTTTCTATCCCGAGCAATAAGCGGTTTGTATATTATAACACCGATTCATTGATACGCAAAGATCCCTTGATAAAATCAATATCACTCCTACAAACCTTCTTACAAAAATGTAATTTTAAAGAAGAAGAAGATGATCTTGAAGATTTGAGACCATTCAAGGTGAGAAAAATTTCGAATAATCATGTAATTATTTGTAACTAAACACATTTTACTGATAGGGATTTGGAAAACCATTAATACAATGCAATACAGAACATAAACAACATACGGTCAACGAAACCCATCGCAAAAAACGTAATTTTATGGATTTGCTAATGGATCATGTCGATGAGGCACTTGAAATGGGTTTTGATGATAGCTCAACTAAATTTAAAGGCAAGAATCACTTTGTGGTACGCATAGATGGACTATACTTCTTGAAAAGGAAGTTAAATTTGTTTTTATAGATACTTTCAACTAAAGAATGGTACGATACTTTCAAAATGTTGCATAAAATTTTCATCGAAAATCCAGATAATCCGAAATTCGAGGCCAACGATTTAGATTATGTAATTAATAGCTCTTTTACCCATTCAATGGAGGATAATTGATAACGGTTATTTGTATTTGATTTCAGAAATCATATTTGGAAAGTTTCAATAAAATAATGGACATAGATGATGAGTAAGTATCAAAATTTAAAAATGCTTTGAATTAAAAATACAATTTTTCAGATTTTTTAACGCTTGTTGTGATATTGGCTTACAAAAAGCGTTTGCTATGTACAATAATCCAGCATTGACACATTACAGCAATACAGTACATAAAAAATTGGTAAATTATCATCAGCTTTATCACGCAATCCATCGTAGCAAAGCTCCGAATACGAATTTCCGCTACGAATACGCATAATTGGCTTTCACTGAATCCATGTGAATGCGAAACTTTTGTTATTAGAATTAATTTTGATATTTCAAAATAAGCTAGGTAGAACAAAAAATTTAAATGCTGATAAGTAAAACTGAAATTGTTTATATTCAAATTGAATTTACGAACAAAGTATGGATCCGTTAACTGCAACTCTACGAATTGTGAACTTACGTTCGGAATGGTTCGAATTGTATGAAAGCAATTTCGTATCTTTCCCGAAAAAACAGTATACAATGGATTGCGTGATAGGGCTGCATATTTCAACCTTATATGTTTCAGTATATTTATTACAGTGGACTTTGTAATTTGTTAAGGTTGACGAAGCTGTTACTTTATATATGAAGTATGCTCGAGGTACTCGAACTGCTGTAAACGAAAATAAACTTCGAGAAATGTGTGAGCGATGTTGGCGAAATGGTAAACAACAATGTGAAGTTCCCAGTTTACGCGGTAACCCCTGCATACTACCCAAACACATTGTTAAGGAACTTTCAGAGCACAGTAGTGCACATGTATTCATCTCTACCTGTAATTGTGGTAGAACGCAAGGCAGACGTGAAGATCCCTATACCATTAGGCACGCTAATTATGAATTCTATCAATACATGGCAAATAATTGTAATTTATGTGCTAAAGTGAAACAAGTGCATTTTCCTGTTTTTGAACCTTCTATTAATGATTACAGGTTAGTAATAAGTATTAAACTAATACATATATTTTCTAAAAGTTTTGAGTTAATGTTTGAATATGTATATTAATTTAATTCATACAGGGCTGCAGAATTCGAAATTGCCTTCCCCAAACTATCGATACAAGACTCAATCGATTTAGTTCAGGATCATAATTTACCCTCTCCTAAATCCGTTGCCTCAGATGAGTGTTCTCAGCCACTTACTGCATCGCAAGGCACACATACCAATCTCAGTTTAGTTTCCACTGATGAACTGAATAAAATTGGTGTTGATGCTGATATACCAAGCTCAGATGAGTCGCTAAATGAATTAATAATACAAGTAAAGGATAAAAATACACAAAAAGCTGAGGATAGGGAACGTAGTATTTACAGGCAACCATCTACAACAGAATATTTACCTGGTATGGTGCATACTGAGTCTCCTCCAGGTTTGCTTCCGCGTTTTCCTAGCTGGTCGCTAGTTTGTGTAGGACCCAGTTCCGTTTACAGTCACAACACAGGATTATTGGAGCACTTTCAAAGTGGATTTCTTTCGGGTGCTAATTTTTTGCTTCCGTGGGATGTGCATGTACGGCTGGAGCATTCAGCTTCTTGGGCATATGAAAAAACCCGTATTCGAAAAATGGGTGAAGTACACATTTTGAAGATATTTGTTGGATGTGAGTATGAGTGCCCCCGTGGGCATAGATTTATGATGAGTTCGGCGGACAAGATTTTGCGAGGTGGTTCAGGTAAGGAAAGGCGAATCATTTATGAAGTTTTTATCTTATGTTCTTTTTATTATAGGCATTTTACGCGACAGTGGAAGCAAAGTCGTCTATAATAATATGCCCTTATATTTTCCATGCCCTTGTCGATCACATAAAGCAGATGTGGCACAATTAATGCGTGTTCACGTGGTAACACCTAAGGCACCTGTGAATGTAATTCTAGATCCGAAGGTATTGTTAAATTAATAGTATATCGTAATTTTAATTAGTACGGTTTTTAACGTTATTAGGTGCGAACTGGCGAGCGAGAATATATATTCAGTATGGGGATGCCAAATCCGCCAAGGTTAACTCAAAGCGCCTATTGGATTCTACGTCTTCCATACACATATCAAGGAGACGAAGGACCAATAACTCCTCCAAATGAAATAACAACTGCTAACGCTCTTAGTTACGGATGCCTATTGGCCGGTATGTTTGGAGTCAGTGAAACGGAATTAGATGACTGAGATACATACATATATACATTTTTATTTAAATTTAAACAAATATTTTTATTATGCAAAGCCAGATATTTTATAAAATACATGATAAATACAATGTCAGATTTCAATTGTTGACGCTTCAAAATTATTGAGGTAATCCAGCATGTAGTTACAAAAATTGAAATTCATCTTAAACTACAAATTTTTAGTTTTCAGATGAGTATTACCTTAATTCATTGCAAACATCTAATTGTGATATTTCCATTATTTAAATGTTTTCTGGTATTGATTCCTCGCAACGGTTTTTGTTCTTCAGAAGATATGCCGCCAAAAAACTAATAGGATCTGCAGGTCGTTCTCGCGCTAACGTCTGTAATCCGTGTAATAATATCGGCGCTACTGTTTGATCTAAATATTGGCGTGTGGGTAGTGAACTCAGATCGGGACGGGGTCTTTTACATTGAGGTTGCGCGGCTGATTGTAGATTGGTTGCTGCGGATTGAGCATCACCTTGAGTCTGTTGATCAGGAGCAGGTTGTGGGGTAGTTGATCTGTCATTTTTTTCCATAACTATAATTGCTCAAATTATTATTTTCTAAGTTGTTAAGCAATTAACAAATATCGCAGTTTATTAGAAACGAATGCAATTTTCCAAATTGTATTTATTAGTTTTGATGTAAAATCCAGTGTGAAATGTCAATAAAGTCAGAACGTAAAAGTTCACAATAGAAAACATAATTTCGATACGGTAACCAAGCATCCAATTCGGTGTAAAAATAAAAAATACTTCTTCTGAATACACCAGCAATTCAGAATTTACATTTAAAACGTTTATACCGTACAGTTCCAGCAAAATCTTCCTTAGCACCAAGAGAAAATATTGGTATTTAAAAGCATGTATGAAATGAATCTAAAATTTCAATAGTCAGAATTATGCAAATATTAAGTAACTCTTCTCATAGAGTTAACAGTTAATATTCTGGAAACGCTGGTTAAAAATATTTAAAACATGTGAATTGGTCATATAAATGATATTAACCGTGCGATTCTGTACTGTGATACAGTCTCAAGTCTCTAAATTTGAGATTTTAAGTTAAATTTCTTATAAATTTATCAAGATTTCGCCATACAAAAATGACAGTTCAAAATCACTTCATCGGAGTGATTTGAAACTGATCCACGTTAAATCTCTCTGTGCGACTCTGATTTTGCGCCATCAACTTGTCAGCATTGGAAATCTACTATATTATCACAGCTAATTCAGACACTACAAAGGGAAAAAAATGTAAACAAGCAAATTTTTTTTAGAGTAATGCATCTAATTTCACCTGAAAATCGACTTCCCAAATGAAAAAATACGTCCATTATTTCCATTATGTGGAAAATATTTAAAAGAATGCGGCTTTTATTACAAAATACCATATGGCAATGTTTTGTTTTGATAAATATTGAGCGAAGTAAATTTTTGAATGGCAAAAACAGCTGTTTTTTCATCTTTTCAACGGCAGAGAGAACGGACTGAGTAGTGAACGTAATTAATAGCGGGATTCTGTACCCAGTCTCTAGTCTCTATTTGAGACATTTTGAGGTAAAGTCTCAATTTGTGACTAGTTACTATTCACTAACCAGTCTCTAGAGTTAGTCTCAAAATATTGCTAGTAGGTCGCAAAACTAAAAAGAACTCTTGTCTGTCATTTTGAATGTACTGAATAGAGATCATCATAGATATTAATCGATTGTCGTTTTTTTATATTTTGTAAGCAACTAAAACACGAAAAGGTTAAAAATAAATCAATTTTAGATAAACTTCGTAAATATTATGATACAGAGTGAACATGTATTTTTATTTTTATTGATAATTGTGTTTTTTGACTATGTTATAGAAAATTTAATATTTGTTATCGACATATTTATTTTCATTCAAGTGTAAAAACATCTCAGAATAGCGAAATGTAATAGATTTTGTGACTGTCACTTACAGAATACTTAAATCGTCTCAAGTCTCAAAAATTGTCTCTAACTTAAAATCTCAAATTTAGAGACTTGAGACTGTATCACAGTACAGAATCGCACGGTAAATGGAAGCTAATCCCTTTAAATTTTCGATCTGAACATGGTATTAGCAGAGATAAAGAGATGTTTAACTCCTCTTTCACTGGAAGTGAGAGAGCAATTGCTAAACGTCAAAACCTACTGAACTTTGACAGTTGATCGAGTTCAGGAGGTTTTGACATTTATCAATTGGAAACGAGCGATGGCCAGACTGGAATCTTACCAAAAAAATGCGTAAACGGAGGGCTTTGTTGCAACGTTCAAGACCACTTATAAAAAATGTAAAACAATGAATATTAAATAAATTTGTGAAATTTAAAGATATTTGATTACACGTTTTGTAATTTGAAGCATCATAGTTTTATTTTCAATGGAAAATGATCAAAAACGTTTAATGATTGAGAGCTAACAAGCTTAATAGCGGGATTCTGTAACCAGTCTCTAGTCTCTATTTGAGACATTTTGAGGCAAAGTCTCAATTTGAGACTAGTTACTATTCACTAAACAGGTAGTTAGCTGGTCACAAAACTAAAAAGAACTCTTGTCTGCCATTTTGAATATACTGAATAGAGATCATCATAGATATTAATCGATTGTCGTTTCTTTATATTTTGTAAGCAACTCAAACACGAAAAGGTTAAAAATAAATCAATTTTACATAAATTTCGTAAATATTATGAAACAAAGTCAACATATATTTTTATTTTCATTGATAATTATGTTTTTTGACTATGTTATAGAAAATTTAATATTTGTTATCGACATATTTATTTTCATTCAAGTGTAAAAACATCTCTGAATAATGAAATGTAATAGATTTTGTGACTGTCACTTACAGAATAGCAATATCATCTCAAGTCTCAAAAATTGTCTCTAACTTAAAATCTCAAATTTAGAGACTTGAGACTGTCTCAAGTTACAGAATCGCACAGTAAATCCTATTATTGGGTATTGAAAGGACAAAAGTCAGTTGTTATAATATTCTTTAAAAAGATTTAAATAGTTTCTCCATATAATAAATAAACACTATTTAGTAATTTTTATTCGTACTAAATGTTGGGTATTGGGTTGATAAATGCCCAAAAATTGTTATTTTGTTCAATCTGGCAATAATGGAAAATGTTATAAAAAACGCTAATTTTGAGGCGCTCTCACACTGGAATAAGTTTAACAGCCCTTTATTCCTGGTATTAGTAACAGTGACAAAATCTATTACATTTCATTATTAAGAGATGGTTTTACACCTAAACGAAAATAAATATGTCGATAACAAATATAAAATTTTTTATAACATAGTCAAAAAACATAATTATTAATAAAAATTAAAATATGTGTTGACTTCGTTTCAGAATATTTACTAAATTTATGTAAAATTGATTTATTTCTAACTTTTTCGTGTTTGAGTTTCTCACAAAATATAAAAAAACACAATCGATTAATATCTATGATGATCTCTATTCAATATATTCCAAATGGCAAACAAGAGTTCTTTTTAGTTTTGTGACCTGCTAACCAGAGATAAAGAGATGTCCAACTTCTCTCTCACTGGAAATGAGAGAACAATTGCTAAACACCAAAACCTCCTGAACTTTGACAGTTGATCGAGTTCAGGAGGTTTTGATGTTTAGCAATTGGAAACCAGAGAACGTATATTTATAGAGAAGGTCCAACAACGCACAAGAGTGTGAGCTGTCAAAAGCTAACAAAATGCGATGAGTGCGTTTCACCACAGCTGGCTCAAGTGGTGAACACATAGAGCACGACAGACTGCAGCAGCACGACAGTGAACTGAAAACGTCGTTGTTCATCTTACTACATGTACATTTTGAGAAGCAACAACAACACAATGGCCGGCATGTACACAAAACAACGCAGTTGTCCATTTTGTATGTACACAATTTCGTTGTGGCCATACTAATTCCTTTCACTTCAAAGACATTTTAATATTTTGTTCAAAATTAAATTTTTTATGCAAAAAATAAGTAAATAGGTAAATATTTTTGCGTTAAATTATCAATTGTTATTACAAATGATATAATAGAGCTATAATATAGCTATTTTATGCTTTTATTTGTAAAATAACTTCAAGTTTGTTAGAGCTGTGAATAATTTTACATTTTACATATTAGTGGCATCACCACTCTACCTCCTCTTTTTATCTTCCATTATACTGTCAACTCTACTGTCGTTGGCAAAAATAGGAGGATATTGAAGTTAGCGAGAACGACAACTGTCGGCCTGCAGTCGTGTAGTCGTGTAGCTGTCAAAATAGCACTGCCCATAAGAACGTGTCTATTTTAATATTTGACAGATGTAGGTTGCAGTCTGTCGCTCTCTATGTGTTCAGCGCTTCAGAAGGAGAAATTTTAACAGAAATATACATTGCTATTATAGACGTATGTTGGCATTTCGCTTATATTTATAAGCGTTATAAGTTTCGGTAAAAAGGCACCATAAGTAATGCTAAATAAGGAGCAATCCCAACGAATAATTAAAACCTCAAAAAGGCACCATAAGTAGTGCCAAAGAGAAAGCAGCTGAATTTAAATTCCTTACCCACGCTTGAGGAAGGAAGGTGAGCCACTTGGAGCAAGACGGTGATCCAGTAGTATCCAGAAGGAAAAAAGGACCAAATCATCATAGCCAGCCGCCGTGAAGCTGATCATAATGTAAGAAATAGGTTAAGATTGTGAAAATTTGTAGAAACCAAAATAAGTTAAAAGAATTCAAAAGTTTAAAAGAGTGAATATATATGTATTTCCATTTAATATCCTTTAAAACAAAAATTGTTTTAAAATTGTGAAAGTTTTTAAAAGAATCAAGTGAATTGTTATACAAAAAGGAAATATATTTTTCTCTTCCTCTCACGAAAATTAGTAAAAATTAAATATATATTAAGCAAATTTAACAATAATACAAAATCGTTTATAATATAAACAAATCAAATAAAATAAGGCTTGTACAGCCTATAAAAAAATATTTTTAAAAATAACATTAATTATCTCTGCGATTCCGTAGCCAACTCAGGAGTTGACCGGACCCTCTAGAGTATAAATAACCCGTTCCTAGAAAGGATAACATAAATTTTCTGTAAAACAAAATAAATAACATAATCATAAAGGATATCTCCAAAAATGGCTAACCCAAACAACCTGATTAGGCCATCATTGCTAGGGAATGCTGCTCCCACTGCTACAGCAGGACCTTCGGCTCCGGCTAACCAAATTTCGCCAGAATTGGCAAACATAATTAAAACTATGGTAGCCCAAGCCCTAGAAACGAATGGACCCAACTTAGTTCAAAGTGTCCTTAATAACGCAACAAATCCCATAGTAACCGATCAGACAATAGACGTACAATTTCAGAATAACATGAGCGAGATGGATAAAATACCAGATGTAGTACGCTCATTACGAGAATTTTCAGGAAACTCTTCAGAGTTTAGCTCCTGGAAAAAAGCGTAGAACGCATTTTGAGGATATACGAACCCTCAAAAGGCACTCCGCGCTATTTCGGTATTTTAAATGTAATACGAAACAAAATAATCGGAAAGGCAGATATTGCACTAGAGTCCTATAACACACCATTGGACTGGACAACAATCTCTCGCTGTTTAACTACTCATTACGCCGACAAACGGGACATAGGTACGCTAGAATACCAAATGACTTGCCTCATACAAGGTAGACTGACAGTGAACGAATTCTACCAAAAGGTATACGCACATTTATCACTCATATTAAACAAAATATTCTGCATGGAAGTTGGAGAAGAAGCAGTACAGTTGTTGACAGAAAATTATCGTTCAAAGGCCCTCGATACTTTTGTCAGAGGACTTTCAGGCGATCTACCTAGGCTTCTCGGTATTAAAGAACCAAAGAGCTTACCAGAAGCCCTACACCTATGCCTAAAGCTCAAAAACCAGAATTTTAGAGCCTACCACGCAAATAATCAATTTTTTAACGCGCCGTCAACATCTCGACAACAGGGCTTTACCCAACAAAATTCACGACAACATTTTGCCGAACCAAGATACTCCCAACCACAAAACCAACAAGTTTCACAGACAAAATTCCATCCTGAACTAGCTTATCTACCGCAACCTTTGACAAATCCTAACCCATACAACTATCAACGCACACAACAAAATTATTACCCACCTAATATCCAGAATTCTATAAACCAGAACCCAAATCAATTTAACCAGCAATATAACCAACAAACCCATACTCCACCAAGACCTCCTAAACCACCTCAACCCATGGACGTAGACGTGAGCCTGCGGACAAACGCGATTAATTATGCAAACAGGCCAAACCCTAAAATTATTGGTAAGCGACCTGTAAGTGCATCCAATAAAAATGAAATTCAACCAAAAGTGCAAAGAAACTTTCACTTGAATTCAACCCCAGATCCATATAATGAACAGAATTACCAAGATAATCAGTACAATTACGACTATCAGGACAACGAATATAATCACGACTATTACTCAACACAGGACGATGGAAATGAACACTCTTTAGACCTGACAGACGTACATTTTTTAGATTAAACAGCTCTTCGTTGCCATATTTCAGATGCAAAACGAAGAGCGGACAAATCTTAAAAATATTGGTTGATACTGGTTCAAACAAGAACTATATTCAATCAAGTTTAGTAAAAAATCCCAAAGAAAATGATAACCTTTTTTATGCAAATTCCGTAGGTGGTAAAATAAAAATTACGCACCACGCACTTCTAAATCTTTTCAATATCAAAGAATGCAATTTAAAATTTTTCCTACTACCAACTCTCACCACTTTTCATGCCATACTAGGAAACGATAGTTTAAAACAACTTTCAGCAATAATCCACACTAAAGATAATTTTATGGTCGTAGCAAACAAACATAAAATCCAACTCCAACAATACACAGCACAGGATGTAAACTCAATACAAATACGTGACGAACATATAAATGAATTAGAAAAAATCGAAATTATACGACTTGTACAGAAACACCGGAATTTATTTTCAGACCCGAATGAGAAATTGACGTATACAACAAAAGTAGTAGCCGATATACGTACAAATTCAGATACACCCATTTATTCCAAATCATATCCATATCCTATTAGTCTTAAATAGGAAGTAGAGAAACAAATAAATAAATTATTAGAAGACGTCATCATCAGACAATCACGATCACCATACAATTCCCCAGTATGGGTCGTCCCGAAGAAAGACGACGCATCAGGTGAAAAAAATTCAGACTGGTAATCGATTACAGGAAACTGAATACGGTTACAATTGCAGACAGGTACCCGATACCAGAGATAAATGAGGTACTGTCCCAACTAGGAGAAAACCGAGTATTTTCAGTAATCGATTTAAAAAGTGGCTTCCATCAAATTCCTCTTAAGGAATCTGACGTGGAAAAGACAGCTTTTTCAGTGAACAACGGAAAATATGAGTTCACCAGACTTCCCTTTGGCTTAAAGAACGCCCCTGCCATTTTCCAACGGACGTTAGACGATATTCTATGACAACACATAGGCAAAATATGTTATGTATATATAGACGACATAATAATATTTAGCAAAGACGAAGAAACACATTCCCAAAACATAGACACAATTTTCAATACTTTAAATAATGCTAACATAAAAGTACAAATCGATAAATGCGAATTTTTCAAAAAACAGGTCGAGTTCCTAGGATTTGTAGTTTCCTCCGATGGAATCTCTACAAACCCATCAAAAGTACAATCAATAGTAAATTTTCCTTACCCTCTTACTCTCAAAGACTTGCGATCTTTCTTAGGCTTATCCGGATATTATAGAAGATTTATCAAGGATTATGCCAAGCTCGCAAAGCCACTCACATCCTTACTTCGAGGCGAAGAAGGCAGGATGTCAAAAAATATCTCAAAAAAAAACTCACATACATCTGAATGACGAAGCTAAGGCAGCGTTTAATAAAATCAAGGCTGCTTTGACTTCAAAAGACGTCATTTTACAATACCCTGACTACAAAAAAGAATTTGAACTAACTACAGATGCTTCCAAATACGCAATAGGCGCTGTTTTGGAACAAAATGGTAAACCTATAACATTCATTTCAAGGACATTGAGCAAAACCGAGTAGAATTATGCAGTAAACGAAAAGGAAATGCTTGCCATAATTTGGGCACTAAATTCCTTTAGAAATTATCTGTATGGCACGGCAAAAGTAGTAATCCATACGGATCATCAACCTCTCACGTACGCTCTGAGCAACAAAAATAACAATTCAAAGTTAAAGCGCTGGAAAGCAATACTCGAGGAATATAATTATGAAATTAAATATAAACCCGGAAAATCCAATGTAGCAGATACACTATCCAGACCTTTCGAAATAAATTCCTTATCAGTTGCCACACATTCAGACGAAAGCTCATCTCACAATCTAATCCCAGCTGTAGAGGCACCTATAAATGCTTTTAAAAACCAACTTTGGATCTCAGTAGGACACGAAGAGAGTTATCAGTTCAAAATACCGTTCCAAACGTACCATAGACATATAATCACAAAACCCAATTTTTCTCGGGAAAACCTAATTTCACTTTTAAAACATTACCTAAATCCTTCAGTGATAAATGGCATATTTACCTCTGAAGAGATAATGGGAAAAATACAAGAAATATACCCACTCCATTTTTGTAATTATAAAATCCGATATACCCAAACAAAGGTAGAAGACATACCAAACGAGGACACACAAACTGAAGAGATACTGAAAGAACACAAACGAGCGCACAGAAATAGGGAAGAAAATAAAAAACAACTCATACAAAAGTTTTACTTTCCTAAGATGAGAGCAAAAATAGCAAATATAATAAAGGAATGCAAAATTTGTAAAGTGAACAAATACGACCGCCATCCTAATAAACCACAACTACACGAAACCCCAATTCCCGAATATCATGGTGAAATATCCATATAGATATATTCAATACAGAAAAAAAACTGGTACTCACTGCAGTGGATAAATTCTCGAAATATGCTCAAGTTAGGATAATAGAATCAAAAGCAATAGAAGATATCAGGGAACCATTGCGACAAATACTTTTCGCTTTCGGTGTACCCAAAACAATAGTCATAGACAACGAGAAATCTCTAAATTCATCTTCAATACAATTTATGGTCGAAGATCAACTTGGTATTATATTTTTTAAAACACCCCCTTACGCGAGCAAAGTTAACGGACAGGTAGAAAGATTTCATTCTACCCTATCTGAAATTATGCGTTGTCTTCAAACTGAACATACCCATCGCTCCTTTCAGGAACTCCTAGACCGTTGCACATACGAGTATAACTACTCCATACACTCTGCTACAGGGAAACGACCAATAGAAACATTTTTTGGTAGACGCATTTCAATAGACCCAGAGCAATACGAGAAAGCAAGACAAGAAAATATCATAACTCTTCAGAAAAGACAAGCAAAAGATTTAGAATTTCACAATAAAACACGAAAGCCAACGAAAACCTACTCTCCTGGGGAAATAATATATGTTAGAATAAACAAACGATTAGGATCTAAGCTCACAGCTAGATATAAAAAAGAAGTTGTGAAAGAGGATAAATCCAGTGTAGTAATCACGGAGAAAGGACGAACGGTACACAAAAGCATCATTAAAACCTAGTTTTATTACCCCTTCTTTTTTTTCCTTTTTCTTCCTCTTACAGATTTTTCGTAAATCTGGTGTACGCAGACTTCCAAATAATAGACTACACCAACTCGCAGTTAGCAACATTTAATACAGGACTAACCAAAATTCAAACAGGAACGTACAGATTAATACATAAAGTCGACCTGGATGCATGCCAGAAAACATTGAATGAAATAAGCAGCATCATCTTACATCTCTGGTGAGGCCTATATTGGAGTATGCTTCTGTGGTTTGGAACCCTAGTTACCAAGACCATTCGGATAAGTTAGAGTCCGTTCAAAAACATTTTTTACTTTTTGCCTTAAATCATTTGCATTGGGATTCCAGTTTAAATCTTCCCCCTTACATTAACCGTTTAAAACTTATAAATCTCCCGACACTCGCTAGTCGTAGGGAGATGCTTGGTATAATATTTCTTGTAAAACTTATGAATGGGTCAGTCTGTAGCCCATCTCTCTTATCTGATATTAATTTTAACGTTCCCGCTCGCCCAGGCAGTTTAGACCATTACTTTTAAAATTTTCTAGAACAAATTTTGAGTTAAACGAACCATTCCGCCGTATATGTCATGATTTCAATTTTCATTCCAGCTCATTTGATCTAACAGACTCACTCTTTACCATTAAAAAAATTATTTTATCTACTCTTAACAAGTAACATTTAATAATTATAAACTTTAATCTAATTCTTAATTTCGGCTGTTGAAATTTTTGTTTCTGTAGCTGAGCAGCTTAAGATCGCAACGCTTAAAACTCTCTTGCCTTTTATGACTCGGCTAATTCCGCTCGTTCGCGGATTGCGCCCCTCGCGTCGGTTGGGCGGGAGGAGGGTAATCGTTGGGTATTATATTAAGATAAAGATCACTGAAGAAAATCCCCTCCTTCCTATTCTCATTAACGAACTAAACTTGACACAGACTTATTTAAAAAATCAATAGATGCACTAGGGACAGTCTGGAAATGGATCGCTGGAAATCCCGACCACGACGACCTAGTAATTCTAGAAAATCAACTTAACAATATAATAGAAAATAACAATAAACAAGTAATAATTAACAAAGTAATTTTTGACAGAATTAACAATATCACCACAATATCAAATAAAATAATAAAATCTTTACAAACGAACGAAGAAATACAACACCATTTGGCTCTTGAAATAAAATATAAATTAAAAATTATTAAAGAGGAAATAATTAATATAGATTACGCAATGCATTGGGCAAAGGCCGGCATCTTAAATTCATATATTTTGTCAAATGATGAACTTAGATTAATAAAATCTGTATTTGAAAATAATAATTTTACATTAAATAATATGGAAGACTCACTAGAGCTAGCGAATATAAAAGTCGCCTCAAACAATACAATGTTACTTTATATAGTCGGAATACCCGCAACAAATGAGGATATTTGCGACTCAATTTTGATAAAACCAATAAAAATAAGGAAAAATATTAATAAAATCCCCTATGAGGATATAGTTACTTGTAATAATGACAAAGTTTTTGGCGTTAAGAATAAATGTAAGGAACATAATAATATAAGAATTTGTAGCCGTAGGAATTTAATAGATATTAGTAACACTACTTGCGTCCCTCGACTACTTCGAAGCGAACCAGCGGAATGCACTATAATAAACAATCAGCACATCCCATCAGTAGAGAATATCTCACCTGGCATCATACTACTAAATCAGTACAATGGCACAATAGAGATCGACAACCAAAAGATAAATCTTACTGGATCGTACGCAGTACAATATCACAATTCTACAGTTAGCATTGACGAACAAAAATATACCTTTAGCGAAACGTTAAGCACCAAACCACTACCCGCAATTCTGCAACCAAATCTCCCTTCAAATAGGGAAGAAGAAATCCTAAGTTTGGAAATGTTGAAAGAACTCCACATGAACAACACCAAACACCTAAAAGCACTACATATAACCCACAGAGCAGCTTTAATCACGAATTTATCTCTTTCAATCATCAGTCTGATATTCGTAGCGGTAATAGTCATCGCATTAGTTCTAAGGGAACTTTTCAAAAGCAAACTGGTAGAACGGTCAAGTTATAACGTAAACGTAAACGTGAATGACCCTAAAGAGTTCACAACATCCGAAACACCACAGTTAACAGAGTCAATAACGCTAGTAAGCCAAATGCAGTAACCTAGTAGAACAAACGGGGACGTTTGTTTTTAGGGGTGGAGGAGTTAACACCAGAAATGTTGCAAATAAACCAATAACTGCCGACGTCAACTATCCCCAATAGGAAATATTCCAGACGTTTAGTCAGCAGAAACAAACAAGTGGGAACAACATCCGCCATGCGCCGCAAGTCAGCAGAAACAAACAATTGGGAACAACATCCGCTATGCGCCGCGTAAGCAAACGTTAACCAAAAGTGCTAACGCAAGTAGATTTAAGCAATATTAACCCTTTCAGACCGTGATGCATCAATTGTGCGGTCAAGTTTCAATGTCAAGATCTCTACTATTTATGCACGTATGTTAAAAAGGCCGAAATGCATCGATTGTGCTGATTATTGTGTATCTTTTCTTTTTGCACTGTTTCGCTATTCGGTTTACCGTTATCCACGTGGTGATGAAATTCTTAAGTCGTATTTCGATTTTTTCAAAGAGAGCTGCGGCAGTAAGTTGTATTTAATATTATTAAAATATTATTAGTGAAAAAATAGTGAAGAGTGCACATTATAACTAAAAAAATAGTAAGTTCTAATATTTAATGCAAAGTAAGTATGTTTTAGCCGTACTTTTCAACAAGTGCATCAATTGTGCGTATCAGGTCTTAAGTAACTAAACACAAGTGCTTTTTATTGCATTTCATTTCAAAGAAATGCTTACAGATGATGATATTTTGGCAGTGCTAGAGGCCTCAGACGCCCCCGATTTTAGCAGCGATGATGAAGAACGAGACAAAAATTATGAGCCATCGGACAGCACCGACAGTGAAGGCGAGGAAGAAGCAGATATTGAAAGAAACGTAGGTGCAGTGCTTCCTGAGTTAGGTCACGAAGAAAATAATGAACCGGTTAGTATGATGGTGTGATTTTTAGATGCACCTTCTGATAGACACTGTTACAGAGTTCAAGTCGTCGACCGATTTGGAGAAGGAAACCTTTTTGCCAACCAATTATCGATATGCCTGTTGCAGAGGAAGTTGTAAGTCGAAAAATTGTAGTAAGTTTTCTTCAAATACTATGAATTTCACTTTGGATACGATTTGATTTTGCAGGACTATGCAGTAGATACGCCCACACCTCTAGAATATTTCGCTAAATATTTTGATAACGTATTTTTCGTAAATGCGGCTAATTGCACTAATAGATACGAATTTGCGAATGCAGGTGGCATATTAAAAAGAACCACTGAGGAAATCAAAAACTTTTTTGGAATGCACATTGCAATGGGTTGCATTCACTTTCCTAGAATTCGAATGTATTGGCAGAACAAATATAAAATTCCACTGGTAGCGGAAACAATGACTCGCGACAGATTTTTTAAGTTAAGAGAAGCATTCCACGTCGTTTTTCCAAGCGACGTTCCTGAAACCCAAAGAAGACTCAATATTTTTTGGAGAGTGCAACCAATTATTGATGCAGTGAGGAATGCCTGTTTAAAAATTCCAAGAAAAAGGGGGGGAGCATATTCCATAGACGAACAAATGATACCCTTTACTGGTCGTTGTCCAGTTCGTCAAAGTTTGCCTAACAAACCAAGAGGCGTTGGATTGAAAAACGAAGTATTGACCACATCAGATGGACTTGTTCTCGATTTCGAGATTTATCAGGGCAAGACAACACCTCTACCAGAGGAAAATATTGGAATCGGTCCCGCGTTTGTTTTGCGTCTGACACAAACCTTACCAAAAGGGTCAAAAGTATTTTTTGACAGATACTTTACTACTTTGCCGCTGTTAGAAAAGCTTCTGGAAAATGGAATTTACGGAACTGGAACAATTATGCGAAACCGCATAAAATGTGTCAGTTTGACCAACGACAAAAAAATGAAAAGAGGAGATATGGAGGAATTTTGTGATCCAAATGACAAAGTTGTCGTTGTACAATGGAAGGACTCGAAGTCAGTTTTACTAGCCTCAACCGTATTTGGCTGCAGTCCAGTGGATGTCGTTCGTCGTTGGTGCACAAAAGAAAAAAAATCATCCAAGTTGCTCGTCCAAATATAGTCCAGCACTACAATAAGTTAATGGGTGGTGTGGACATTTGCGACCAACAAATGGAAGCGTACCGAACATTTTTTAAAACCCGAAAGTGGACACTAAAGGTAATTATTCATTTCATTGACTTAGCGTGTTGCAATGCTTGGATGGAGTATCGTATTTTTTGTCGGGAAATTAGAATGCCACCAAAGGCTATACACGATTTACTAAGTTTTCGGCTTGCGCTAGGAGAAGCTTTGGTAGCAGATCAAACTAAAACGAACGTGGAGTGGTGCTCTGGATCAGAATCAGGCGACGTTGATTTAACTCCACATTCTAAACGATACCGTCCAGCAGACCAACCATGCCCTGAAAAGCGGCTAGATGGTATCAATCACTGGCCAGAAGAATCTGACCTAAAATCAGCCCGTATGTGCCGTCGAAAAGAGTGTAAGTCTCGTACGCGCACGCGATGCACCAAGTGCGATGTATATTTATGCTTAAATAAGAAAAAGAATTGTTTCACTATTTATCACACGAAAAAATAAATAAAAAGTTTAAATGGATGGCATGTGTGGGTTTGTTTATTTCAAACGAAATCAGACCGAGATGCATCAAATGTGCGGGTCCTCAAAACACTAGAAGGAACTTGAAACTCAAAAATTTAGATGGCGAATATGTTTTTATATCACATAAAGACTGTATGTTCTAAAAATGGGGGAGAAAAATTCAGCAGTTTAGTGTCAGGTCTGAAAGGGTTAATAATATGTTTAATTGTAAATTAGTTTAGTTGTTATTTGGATTTTAAACAATAAAGGTCAATTTGATCACAAAATATTTTTTTACGACTTTGTAACTAATAGGTCGTTAATTTATATGTATGTATATATGTGAATATGTTATATATATTTATGACATACTATCATAATATCCTAAAAACTTAATATATTACAAGAATATTGTTTGCAAATTACATTTCTTCATTTATATTTTCATACGCATCTACATATATGCACATATGTAGTTACATACATATGTAAGTAAAATTCAAATTCAAATCGTGATATTATCATTTATCACATCATACATATGCATACTTATGTGTACGACATTGCCGAACAAATAATGTATACACAAACCAACATACAAATATGTATGCGTACACATGTAAATATGTGCGTATGACATTCCCACACAAATAATGCGTTCACATGTAGATACTTATGTCACCCGCAAAAATTAAAAATATTGCCCTACAAAAACAACAATCGCTGTAGCATCAGCAGCGTCACAAGTCAATATGGCAGCCAAATAGTCGATGCCCAAATTTGTAGAAAACACCTAAAAACAATATTTTCATTCATAAAAACGAACATCATTACATCTCCCCGAGCATGCCTTTGCCAACAAGCGTCTTTTCGCGACGATGGCAAAAGCTAAAAATCATAAATTGAACAATATCTGATATTTGCATGAGAAGGAAAAAGTGACAACCCAGCAAATATAAGTATTCAAATATACATTATTAGAATAAAATTAACAACATAGTTTAATTGTCGATTTTCAAGTCAAGAAATGTGTCTAAGAAAATATTCAATATTCCTCTGATTTATGTGAACAGTGGATCCCGGTTAAGTAGTACTCCGCTTAAATGAAAATCATCCCTCTTAACTGCCTATATCTTGCTGCATCTCACGGTTTGTTTTTTAAAATACATAGAAATTATTGTTTTAAGTACACTCGATTAAGTATTCGCACTCGCTTATGTGCCATATTATATTTTAAATTTTAACAAACCACAAAAATCTGTATCTTTGATTGTGGCACATAACCGGGATTGACTGTATTTGTCAAGGAATGTACAAAATATTGTTACGCGGCTTTCAAAAATCTGCGTCGACATGTATGCAAGCTCACACACAAACATACATATCTACGCTGGTTTGTAGGCGAAATTGTTACAACGGCAAGGGAAGCAGTCACACACAAACAATGTTGTTGTCGCGTCATTCTTTCGACACATTGACTCTTTGACATGAAAGCAAAAAATATGAGCTTCGCCATTGGTTGTCCGCGTCAACGGAAGCATTGAATGTACATATTTACATACATTTGTTGCATGTAGACAAATTTACAAACATTATGCGTATGGTTATTTTATATTTGTTTACATGTGGCAATTGGATATCGATCTTTCGTTTGTGTTTTCGGCAGAGCCCGGATTTGCTACCAGTAAAACAATGTTGTTGTCGCGTCATTCTTTCGACACATTGACTCTTTGACATGAAAGCAAAAAATATGAGCTTCGCCATTGGTTGTCCGCGTCAACGGAAGCATATATGTATGCCCACATACATTTAAAATGCGTACACGTTTATATTTGCGATGACAAACATATATACAACAATTTATTTCTATAAAGAAAAGGTTATTACAATATTCAATGATCTGCAAGATCAACTTACCGCAGTGTCTCAGCCTATCTCTTCGGCGTTCGGAAATTGAGTGAATTATAATCGGCGTTCCAACAGTATGGACACCGAAAACGAACGTCGGGAATAAAGGACACTGCGATAATTCACAATAATGTGCTTAAACTAATAATTCACAGTGATCCTTAAACTGATTAAAATTATTAACTATAAATTCGTTACAAATAATCGCCGTTTTGTTACATCCCCCCCTCCGTGAATCGATCCGATTCACTTACTTCACGTCCAAAACGGCTAACTTTGACACGGGGCGACGAAGGATTCCACTGCTAGTGCGTACATCAGCTCTCCTGATAATGCCATCAGATCCACGGTGTACCGCTTCTACCCGACCACGGCACCATTGCTTCCGCGGCATGTTGACGTCGCATACAAATACCAGATCACCAACCTGAATTGGTTTTGGTCTTTCACACCACTTCATTCGACGAGTAAGCGTCGGCAAATACTCAAGAATCCATCGTCTCCAGAAGGTGTCTCTTAACTGTCGGGCGATGCGCCACTGTTTACCAAGTGCGCAGGGTTTCGTGACGACATCATTGACGGCTGGCGTTTGTGAAGTATTGGCAGCACCAAGCAAGAAATGATTCGGAGTGAGCGGTTCATCCTGATCTGATGATAGCGGCAGATGTGTGAGTGGTCTGGAGTTGACGATGTTCTCGGCTTCAATTAACAAACTCTGCAGCGTGTGCTCGCGAGGGGCAACTTCCTTTAAAGTTACATTGAGAACACGCTTTACGCACCTTACCATACGCTCCCATATGCCACCTTCTGCAGGATTGTTCGGACAATTGAATATCCATTCAACTCCTTTCACAGCAAGATCGTCCTGAATACGATGACAATCAAACACCTCGGAAAATCGTTTTCCTTCATTATTGGCTCCTACGAAATTCTTACCGTTGTCGCTACGAATCCTTACTGGCATACCGCGACGATTGATAAAGTTTCGAATTGCAAGAATGCATGCATCTGTCGAAAGATCGGCAGCAACTTCCAGGTGAATCGCTCGCGTTGTTAGGCAGGTGAACAACGCCACCCATCTTTTCTCCTTACGCCGACCAACTGTTACGTTGAGAGGACCAAAGTAATCAATACCTGTGTAAGAAAATGGCCTCACGAATGGCGTTAGTCGATCTTTTGGCAATTGACCCATCATAGGCTGTGAGGGTGTGCACCTTGAAATTTTACAAATAAGACATGTCGATATGATCTTCTTCATAATACGTCTTATGTTCGGCACCCAGTATCTTTGCCGAACCTCACAAATCGTCGCCTCCACGTTCTGATGTTTCATCCGATTATGACAATCCAGTAAGATCAAGCGTGTGAGATCATGGTTTGGCGCTAGGATGATAGGTCGCGTGGTATCATACGGAAGCCAGCTGGCAGCATCTATACGTCCGCTAACACGCATAACACCTTCCGTGTCGATAAACGGGGAGAGTGTGTATAACTCAGACCCCTTCTCTACATTTCCGCCTTCTTTCAATTGATTAATCTCAAGTGAGTACGAGGCAGATTGGGCAAGGCGGCATAGGAAAATTTCGGCTACTTTTAATTCCTCGGCGTTCAGGCACCCTTCCACTTTTTTGTGACGACACAAATCTATAAATCGGATGACCCAAGCGACCGTTCGCTTTAGCTTAGTTAAACTTGAAAATCTTGTCATGTCTATAACACATGACGGCGCGGCTAGCATTACAAATTTCGGGCGAAGCTCTTCACACTCTTCTAACAGATCAGGGATTCCTTCAGACGTAGGCCAGGCTACTTCTTCTTCCGTTAAAAATGACGGCCCATTTAGCCATCGTGAAGTTGGATGACTATCGAATGTCGTACTTGGTCTTGTTGCCTCATCAGCAACGTTCTTCTCTGACGGTATCCAACGCCAGTCGTTAGCGTCGGTAGCGGCGAGAATTTCTGCGACACGATGTGCTACGAATGGTTTGTAGCGACGAGTTCCCGATCCAATCCAACTCAGAACAGTTTTGGAATCGCTCCACATCACGCGTTTTTTGATTGCAACTGAATGATCTCTGACGATAGTCTCTAGCAGTCGTGTTCCTAAGACGGCTGCCTGCAATTCAAGGCGTGGAATAGTCATTGGTTTTAGTGGAGCACACCTCGTTTTGGCACATACGAGTACGACGCAAACTTTGTTATCTGTATACGTTACTCTCCAGTAGGCTACGGCTGCAAATACATCTTCACTGGCATCTACGAAGATGTGAAGTTGCACTTCGGCAGGTGGTCCACGGGCGAAATAGTGACGAGGGACTCGAAAATTCAATACATTTTTCAACTGACGGCGCCACTTGTCCCACTCTTGACATATAGGTTCAGGCAGAGGCTCATCCCACCGCAATTCGTAACGCCACGATTCGCGCACCAACAATTTTGCGTTGACCATAAATTTGGATAAAAATCCAAGCGGGTCAAATACTGACATGACTATGCTTAGTAGCTCTCTTTTCGACGGTCGTTTGTGTCCACTGATGACTTCAGCGTCCACGTTGTTAAATTTGAGTGTGTAACTAAATACGTCGCTACTTGGTTGCCAATACATTCCAAGCACGCGTTCTACTGCTAATGTGACTAGGCTATTTGTCAGTTGTTCCGGTTTATAACCATTTAGGGCGATTTTGGCTTCTAGGGAATTTGAAGAAAAGTTGCGTAGTTCAAACCCGGCATTCTTGTGAATACGTCTGACTTCATTGGCAACTTTAATGGCTTCTTTAACGTTGTCGAAACTATCCACGAAGTCATCAACATAGTGATGCTTTGTGATAGAGTCGTAGGCTCTTGGACAGCTTTCGCGGTGCTCAAGTGCGTTAATATTTTTAACATACTGGGCCGTGCAAGGCGAGCATGCGGCTCCAAATGTCATTACCAGCATTTCGTATACGTCTGGACGAATTTTGTCGTTACCGTCCCTCCAAAGAAACCTTTGGGCACTTCTATCTTCTTCTCTTATAGAAATTTGGTGAAACATCTCTTTAATATCGGCGGCGATGGCAATTGCGCCAACCCGAAAATTAAAAAGTACTGTCGGCATTGGTTGATATTGTTGAGGACCCTTTAGCAGGTAACTGTTTAGTGAACAACCGTTGACGACGGCGGCGGCATCAAACACTAGGCGCAGTTTACCGGGCTTATTGACATTCATCACACCGAAGTGTGGAAGGTACCACGTTCTTGGACATGTAATTGCAGCTTCTTCTGGGCGCAATTTTCTGGCATAATTCTTATTTATGTAATCCCGAATGATAGCACGATACTCTCGGGCAAATGTTTCGTCTCGTCTCATCTTACGCTCGATTCCGACCAGTCTTCTCTCGGCCATGGAGTAGCTGTCGGGGAGCTGAACATTATCTCGTTTCCACAGGAGACCGGCTTGGAAACGTCCGTTAATCTTCGTGACCGTGGACTCGAGTATCTGGCGCGCTCTTTTATCATCATCAGGCTCGACGAGTGGTGCTGGACGTACACCGAAGCTCTCGATACTAAAGTAATCGGCCACCATATCATGCAGATATTTATCTTCCGAGACGGACATATGCAAACACGACGTCTTCGCTTGACTGAAGTTATCAGTCGGCCCGAAGACGACCCAACCTAACTTAGTATGTGCGGCATAAGGACCCTTATATCGTAGGGTTTCGATCTCACTAGGAATTCCCAAGTGGCTGTGGTCTAATCCAATAAGCAACTTGGGAACGGCGTTGTCGTACGTTTGAATCGACAACCTTTTCAAACGAGCTTCATCTACGTCAGCTTTCTGTAAACTTTGTATCGGAAGTTGTAAATCCTGGATGCCGTAGACATGATGCAATTTATATTTCTGGCCTGAACTGGAACCACTAATCTCGATGTCGACGATAGTTGCGTTATCAGTAGCAGCTCTTCCTCCCAGCCACTGTAGGGATACTCGGCTTTGATGACCCTTTACTCCGAGCTGCTCAATCAAAGAAGAATCGGCCATAGTTATCGATGATCCTTCATCCAGTAGAGCGAAAGTCTTAATTCGAGCATTGTGACTATGCACTGTAACTGGAACTATTCTAAACAACACTTTTTGTTTATTCATTCCACTGTCTGTACAACTGAGTACTGCATCGGCTGTGGTTGGTCCAGGTGGAATCTCAACCCTTTGTAGCTTTGACATGTTCCTCGGTGGCTCGTGTAACAGTTTGTTATGTACTCTTTGACATCCGTTCGTTCTGCAGGTTTTCCGTCGGCGACAATCTCTTGTGGTATGACCACCCTGAAGACAAGAGAAACATAAGCGAAGGAGCTTGGCTTTACTCCATCTGTCACGGATGCTTAGCGACTTGAACGTGTCACAATCGAATATGTGGTGTCCAACATGGCACAGTGGACATAGGATTTCTCTGGCGTTGTTGGCGGTTTGAAGAAGAACGCGGCGCTTTGGTTCGCTCGAATGTGTGCGTCCACTATCTTGTACTGTACATATTAGATCGGCTACTCCACTAAGCCAGGTACTGAAATCTTTAATTGTGGGATATGGCTGTATCGTCAATGAGGCTTTTGCCCACTCGAGTTTCTTGCTCATGGGTAGCTTTCCCACAAGCTCCTCCAATAACGTTGGATTACACAAGTGCTGCTGACCATTTACTGACTGTAGGAACACGGCTAGGTTTTTTACTTTGACTGAGAAAGGAATCATTTTGTCGATGGCGGATTCTGATATGTATGGCATCTCCCGTACTTGGCGAAGCTGACATTTGATAAGTAATTCTGGACGGCCGAATCGAAATCGCAGAGTGTCCATAACGGCAGGAACGTTATCCGGATGGATTAGGAGTGAGTGCACTGTCTCTCTAGCCTCACCCTTTAAACATCTCTGTAGACGTTGATTGTTTTCGAAATTCGAATAATTGTATGATGCAGTTGACTGTGCAAAGGCGGCGGCGAACATAGGCCAGTCTTCTGCGCGTCCGTCGAAATCTGGCAAATCTTGAATTTTTCTCGGTAGTGTAAGCAGATATGAACTGTCTGGTGTAACGTTAACAAATGGCTGCGACTGTAATGAAGTTGAAGGCATAGCACCTATGGAAGAGGCGGTGGCTGTGAAGATCGGCGATGTAGTACCTTCATAAGGGCACTGAGTGTACGTATGCGTGGCGGCTGTATACGTTGACGTAGGCTGCATAGAAATGTACGAACTATTCTGCGAGTTCGTTGTTGTCTGCGTTGAGACTGCTATCGGTTGTGTAGCGGTATCTACAACGGGATCCACTGAGGTCGCAATGGAATTTGACCTTGATCCGTCCTCTGCTCGTATCGTGGACTTCAGAAGTTCACACTGGCGTTCACTTTCCTTCAACTTTACCTGGGTACCTCGCAGTTGGTTACTCAGAGCATTGATTTGCTTTTGCATGGCAACGAGCATTTGTTGCTGACTTTCTACTGTAACTTTAGTAGATGCGCTAGAGTTAGTTGACGCAGTACCTTGATGACTGGATCCGTTATCCACATCATCATTATCCAATCTTTGATCTTCAACTGCAACTGACTTACTAAGACTGTCTTGTTGTTGAATTCGCATACTCTTTCTAGTTGAGTTTTCCATTGTTATAATACGGCGGCTTGAAGGAAAATGTTACAGAAATATGATCGGCACTTTGGCAATATAAACGTTATAATGTTAGCGATGAATAGCGGGATGGCGTCCCGTTTGGCGACGTGGCGACTAGGATTTTGGCGGCGAATAGCGGGATGGCTTCCCGGTGGCAATATAATTCCTATAACGATGGCGACTAATTAGCGGGAAGATGTCCCATTTGGCGATGTAAAAACGTTATGACGTTGGCGGAGAATTGCGGGATGGCTTCCCGTTTGGCGACGTAACGGCTACGACGTTGGCGACAAATAGCGGGATGGCGTCCCGTATGGCAACGTAACGGCTATGACGTTGACGGAGAGTTGTGGGATGGCTTCCCGTTTAGCGACGTAACGGTTACGACGTGGCGGCAAGTAGCGGGATGGCGTCCCGTTTGGCAACGTAACGGTTACGACGTGGCGGCAAATAGCGGGATGGCTTCCCGTTTGGCGACGTAACGGTTACGACGTGGCGACAAATAGCGGGATGGCGTCCCGTTTGGCAACGTATCGGCTATGACGTTGACGGGGATAGCGGGATGGCGTCCCGTTTGGCGATAGACACGTTAACAAGTTGTGTCACGATGGCGACTCGTATATATTATGTACTCCACTGGCACGGGAGTTACGGCAATGCAAATTGGCTGTTTGCATTCAATTTGGCGACAATATAAAAGAATGCATAGTCTTGCGTGATAAAGATCTTGCTAAATACAGATCCGGCGAAATGAAGACCATGCAAAATAAAGATCGCAGTAAAGACCAATGCGAAATAAAGATCGCAAATAAGAGGCGCAAAATAAAGATTGCGAAATAAAGATGTCTCAATTCCGTTGGCTGGCGAATTTAATTGTGTTCAAACCCATGTATGCCCACATACATTTCGTACAACAACAATTTATTTCTATAAAGAAAAGGTTATTACAATATTCAATGATCTGCAAGATCAACTTACCGCAGTGTCTCAGCCTATCTCTTCGGCGTTCGGAAATTGAGTGAATTATAATCGGAGTTCCAACAGCATGGACACCGATAACGAACGTCGGGAATAAAGGACACTGCGATAATTCACAATAATGTGCTTAAACTAATAATTCACAGTGATCCTTAAACTGATTAAAACTATTAACTATAAATTCGTTACAAATGTTCTCTGTTGGAAACGAGCGATGGCCAGATTGAAATCTTAAAAAATAAATATGTAAACGGAGGGATTTATTGCATCGTTCAAGACCACTTATACAAAATGTAAAACGGCACGATTCCGATTACTTTGGCGGCGGGGTAAAAAAAACGAATTTCCATATAAATGGGGTATGTGCGGATAGGGTAGCTTCTCCAGAGGAGGAATATCCGAAAATAATGTAAAAATAACTAATATTTTTTTAAATATTCACGTTTAAAAATTCAAAAATTTGCACTAAGAAAACATGTTATTTCTCTATGTTTCTCTAAATTTTTTCACATTTTTCTCTTGTTATATTTAAATATACACTTTAAAGATTGAAATAAGTTCACATTTCACTTTTATTTTGTAATATTTTACCTATATTTATTAATTTAAAAATCACTTAGAACACTCATCGTTGCACAGGCTAGATTGTTTACAATTATGAGGAAAACGAGCGTTGCCACATCTCAAACACCAAATTTGTAGTATTCTTAACGATTTTTCTTTGTTTATATACATATGTATATATACATATTTATACATATATACTATACATATGTATGTATATGTATAATATGCGATTTATGTTTAATAAAAATAAATAAGTAAAAATCTATAATAATATTGTAAAATTTATATCATATCGGGGTGACTGAAGTACTTTCGCGTAGTACTCCTTTCTGCGTTGGCGGCCTTCGGCCGCGCTTTAAAAAAATAACCCTGGTCGAGCGAATACCCGGTGTGACTGAAGTACTTTCGCGTAATACTCCTTTCTGCGTTGGCGGCCTTCGGCCGCGCTTTAAAAAAATAACCCTGGTCGAGCGAATACCCGGGGTGATTGAAGTACTTTCGCGTAATACTCCATTCTGCGTTGGCGGCCTTCGGCCGCGCTTTAAAAAAATAACCCTGGTCGAGCGAATACCCGAGGTCACTGAAGTACTTTCGCATAGTACTCCTTTCTGCGTTAAAATAAAAAAAATATATTGAGTTTCGTTAT